>NC_140586.1:723985087-724280087 GCF_964204655.1 Triturus cristatus
GTGTTGTGATTGGTCGGAGTGCTATGGTTCAGCACTCAGACGGGAACTGGGGGCCTGGGCATATTCTCCACCCAGGCTGTAATGCAACCTGGGTGGATAACATGCTGAGTGCACATGAAAGTTTGGCCGGTCCGAGACGGCCAACCAAACATTCATGCGCACTTAGGGAGTGAAAACCACTTCTCCCTTCTCTGTCAGCAGAGCAGCCCTGCCCTGTAAAGCTGCCGCAACAGGAAAAAAATAAATGATAATAACTTTGGGTTAATATCATTTTATTTATCCTTACACTGCTGGGAAGGAGTGGGGTGACTCTCCTCCGGCCACTGAGCGTTAGTATTATCGACCTCAGCCTCTGTAAACCAACTGGGGACCCGCAGGAGTCTCCGCACAGTGTCCTTCCTCTAGTACACTATTTAGAGAGCCAGCTGCCTACAATTAGGCTTGAAATTTAGCTGATGCACGGGGAAGTCTACTTATTCTAGGTGGGAGGTCCTGTTAATAGTGTATATACCATGAAAGGATCAGGAGGGGAACCACCCTGTGTGTAACATTTCTCTCCTCTTTTTGTCGGTACCCCGCGGGCATGTGGCTTGGGGGTCCATCTGAGCACAGCACAGTATTGCCAGCATTTACGACAGAAGCTCGTCTTGGTTTATTCTGAATGCATCACTCTGTGTGCCATCTTTCTTCCAATAAGCGTGACAGGCCATTACGGTACGTCTATTACATTTCTCGCCTCTCAGCAGGGAGCTATCCGCTAACATCGAACGCTATTGTTTGGGTGTTCTCCATTTTGTCTCACACTTCCCTTCACATTCCAAAGAGAATCGAAAACAGGGACAGATACCGCGATGCAGCGAGCATTGTTCGCCCTGCGTCGTGTTTATCGGCTGCAGTCTGAGCATTCTGTGCTCATAGAAAGCTGGCGCGCGCTTACGTTAGATGGAAGGCTAAAGGTGTTAAATTGAGATTATGTTACACAATTTTCACTGCGTTTTTCCTGGGACAAGTTTATGCACAGACTGTTATTCTACCACAATAAGCACTGTCAGAAATTGAAGGCAGCAATTTCGTTGCTCTTTTCTATAAATCCGAGCTTCAAAGTTCCTTTTCAATCCAATTCTTTTTGCATTCAGAGGTATTATGTAAATTCCAGTGTTTAGAGATAGGATAACGGATGTTCTCTGAGTCGATCAAGCTGTTTCGGATCACGCTCTTTTCTTTGTGGAAATCGTTTTAAGGCAACGTGGAAGATTATATTCAAAAAGCCATTCCCACATTTTGTCATTATGGCTATTACCTGGTCAGATTCGTTTTACACCTTAGTTTCTTGACTGTTAAGTCTGATTAGTCTCTTGATCAATTACCAAGAGGCTCCAGGCATCGCCGAAGAACAGTAAATGCGAGGGGCTGTATATAATGTATGTAAAGCTGAAAGTCGCTATAATTTATGTTAGACCACTGGCGTGCTGTTCTGAGAAGACGTTTATCGTCTCTTTATCAATGACTCACATTTAGATGCTTTTACCATAACATTTATATTCTGCCAAATAATGTATCGTGTATGAACTTTGCTCCTTCTGCCATGCCTGTATAACATATGTTATCATATGACCTTGAATACACATGGAAACACATTGGGCCAGCCTGAAGAAGACTGCTAGTATATGAAAAGTGTATAAACGCTTCCAGTAATGTGTGACTGGTGCTCGGTGAGGGGGTGATAGTTCACCTGTGAGGAGAGTGAGAGTGCTGTTGGTATTTAGGGTGTTTTTGCTTTTCTACCATAAAAGCTTTACTCCTGTGCTTTTAACAAAAACATGGCTGAAAAAGTGCTCTGTAGCTACTTCATGATGGATGATTCATACTCTTGAAAGAATGTTATGTTATGTTATGTTATTAGAAATTTATAAAGCGCACGTACACCAGAAGGTTTCATGGCGCTAATTGTAACAAAGTGACGCGGCGGGTAGACTAATTGTATGAGGACGCAAACAGCTGTGTTTTAAGGGCTTTTCTGAAACCCATTAGGTTGTCCTGCGTTCTGATGTCCAGGGGCAGCGAGTTCTAAAAGCCAGGTGCAAGGTACGAGAATTTAGGCCCCCCTGGCGTTTGAGCTTGATAGTCGGAGTGGCAAGCAGCATGAGGTTGCCAGACCGTAAGTTGCGACGTGGGGTGTATTTCACAATACCGCTACTGAGAAATGCAGGGCTCCTGCAGTGTAGAGCCTTAAAGAGTAGGCACCCGGTTTTAAAAGCTGCACGTTGTGCGACTGGGAGCCAGTGTAGTTTGGCCAGCAGAGGGCTGGCCGAGTGCCATTTAGGTTGCCCAAGTATTAGTCTGGCTGCCTGGTTCTGTACCATTTGAAGACGGTTGAGCCGAAACATGGGCAAGCCAAAGTAAATGGAGTTGGAGAAGTCGAGGCGCGATAGCACTAGAGCTATGACTGCCTGAATAAGGGCCGAAGGGGTAAGTAGGTGAGCAATCTTCCTAATTTTCCTAAGCTGGAAGACACATGAGGAAACCACGGACCTCACCTGACCTCTAAGCGAAAGATCGGAGTTCAGTATCACTCCCAGGCTTTTCACTGAAGGAGAAGGAGTGGGGGGTGGTCCAAGGTCAGTAGGCCAGAAATGGGGGCCCCACATGATCGCGCTAGTTCCCGGCAAGATTAATTCAGTTTTGCCGGGATTAAGTTTAAGATGGTTAGAGTTCATCCAGCGCTGGATGTGGAGCATGGTAGCCTGGAATTCGAAGGCTGAGTTTGGTCCGTCCAGCGTGAAGACAAGTTGAAGATCGTCTGCGAAGTTGAAGGTTGTAACCTTCATGTGTTTTAGAGAGCTGATGAGGGGTCTGAGGTAAAGATTAAACAAAAGAGGGGAAAGGGACAATCCCTGAGGGACCCCACAGGGGGAGACCATCCTGGGGGCAGTGAAGGTGCCGAGACGCACTGCCTGCGTACTGTCTCCGAGGAATGATTTGATCCAATTATACGCAGAGCCTTGTATACCTGCTTGTTCGACCCAGGACAAGAGGATATAATGGTCCACCGTGTCGAACGCGGCCGACAGATCGAGGAGGATGAGAGCCTGATGAATGCTTTTGTCTGCATTGGTTCGCAAAGTGTCTAATACGGCAAGGATAACCGTTTCAGTAGAGTGTGCTGGACAGAATCCAGCTTGGTTGGGTTCCAAGTGGTCGGATTGCTCGATGAAATTCGATAGGGACTTGGTAACCTGGGCCTCAAGAATCTTTGCTAAAAAGGGAAGCAGAGATATGGGGCGATAGTTGGAATGGTTAAGAGGGTCAGCCCCAGGTTTCTTTAATAATGGGACTACTATCGCATTCTTAAAAGCAGAGGGAACCCTACCTTGAGAAAGGGATTCGTTTAGGAACGGAAGCACACAGTGAGGGAGGTTGGAAAAAACCTCTTTTAGAATGTGTGGGGGACAATAGTCATTAGGGGAGCCGGATTTGACTCGAGCCAGTAGTTCTAATAAAATCTGAGGGCATAGAGCAGGAAAACGGTCCAAGGTAAAAAGATTAATTGTAGCAGGATCAGTGTTGTCTTAACAACATGGGGCAGGAATGCTGGCTTTTATATTGGATATTTTGTCTAGGAAGTAGGAGTTCAGGGAGTTGCAAAACTCCTGAGTAGGTGGCTGATCAGGGTGAATTCTATCTAAGTTGCATAAATCATTGATTATGGAGAAGATCTCTTTAGATTTGTTTTGAGCGTTAAGAATTCTAGCAGAGAAATATGCGGCTTTGGCTTCCTGTATAGCCTTTTTATAATCAATGCGGGCTAAAGAGAACTGGAGTTTATCCTCCGGAGTATAATGTAATCTCCATTTTCTTTCTTTTTGCCGTAGCTCAAGTTTTTGTTTTTTGAGCTCCGCAGAAAACCACTTGTGAGCGTCAGTGTGGCGAGAGCGAGTGAATTTGGTAAGAGGGGCATAAGAGTCACAGGCCTTAAGTAGCCAGTCAGAGATTGCAGTGTCCATGACCTCAACATCTGGGTTGAAGGGGGGCATGGACCTAGCTAAAGAGTCAATGAAGCCGGGTTTATCGATGGAACTCCATTTCCTGGATATGCCACCGCCTTTAGAGGGAGTGTGATGGTTGATCATAGTAGTGATCGTGAAATTAATGAGGTGATGATCGGACCAGATGCAGGGTGAGACCGTGAGCGCCGAAAGAGTAAGGTTTAAGGACCATATTTGGTCCAGGATATGTCCTTTAGCATGGGTAGGGGTGGAGATGTGTTGGAGAAGGTTTAGACTAACAAGCAATTCTGACAATTCCGCAGCATAAGGCCCACCCCGGGCGTCATTGAACCAGTAGTTCAGGTCGCCTATGAGCTTGATGCTAGCGTAATTGGTGAGCAGGTTTGCCATTTGTTCACTGAGGGCTGAGGGAAAAGTGGGCATGGCAGAGGGGGGACGGTATAATAACACCAAAACAATAGAGCCAGTAGTGGCCTCTAGTTTAATCACTAGGTTCTCCACCTCTGGGAGGATCAGAGGGGTGAGGGCAGTAAAAACGTGATTTTTATGAATGATGGCGGCGACTCCACCACCGCTTTTACCCAGAGGTCGGTTGGCAGCTAGTATGTAGTATTCTGAGGGGAGAGCTGCGAGGATGTCGGGAGCAGAATCCTGAGTGAGCCAGGTCTCCGTGACCAGGAGAATGTCTGGTTTTTCAAGACTAAGTAGCAAAAAGATGTCCAATTGGTGTTTGACCAGTGAGCGAGTGTTAAGATACAGTATGCGGAGAGAAGTCTGCCTAATGGTTTTGGGCAGACAGGTGATGGGAAGTGAGGGGCTGCAGACAAGGGGGAAGACTTGGTGGGGAGGTTGAACGTATATATTATGCTCCCTCAGGCGATTTTCAATAGATTGGTTAAGGGATAGGCCGCGGTTGTCTAGCGAGTGCAATAGTTTGGAAGAATACGTAATGATTTGGCCAGAGTCTTTGGCCCCTGGTCCCGCGCGGGCGCGGACGGGCGCAGACGGGCGCAGACGGGCTTGCCTTAGGCGCGCCCGCTGCGCTCCCGCACTGCTGCAAGCATTTGTAGCTAAGCCCTGCCCTCTAGCCCTAGCACCAGTGTTCTTTCTCTAACTTGTAACATTGTTCCACAATTGGCATCCCTCTAGGATCCCTGTAAGTCCCAGGTAAGTGGTACCTCTGGTACCTACAGCCTTGGAACTAACGAGGGTTCCTAATGGCTGCAGCATGAATTGAGCCACCCTAAGTGGCACCTCATGAAGTTCATGCAAACTGCCACTGCAGCCTGCGTGTTTTGGAGCAGAGATAAATGAAGAGTCGACATGGCACACACGTCTGTGTGCCATGCCTGCAAAACACTGCATGTGAGATAGGTAAGTCACCTAAAGAAGGGTGCACTATATCGATATGTGGACATATCTGAGGGAGGGGAAAATCCCCTGTGATATCTAAGTTTACGCTTAGATTCCAAAAGTGCATAGGGAAGCATACCAAGCTCATGGACTGGTAAATCGTCATTATGAGTTTCACAGGCACATTATGGCTTCACTGTACCCCAAAGTGTTTGGGACCAAACACCTCGTCTTTATAAACCCACACTGATGCCAGTGCTGGATTTATTAAATAATGTATCCAGAGGGCACCTTATACGGGCCCCCCTAAAAACCTACCGACTACTAGTGTGTTGACTGACTGGTCTCGACCATCCAGCTACCATAGGCAGGTTTCTGACAACCTGAGGTGAGACCCTTCACTCTCGGAGGCCAGGAACAAAGCCTGCTCTGGGAGGAGGTCTTCAGACCTCCTCCACGCAGGATGTGCATTCCAGGATAGGAAGCTTCAAAGGCCCTGCCACCTTTGTTAGGTGACCCAGGCCTCTCCAGATAGTGGAGATGCCCATACCCTGTGCTGACCACACTTTATGGTGGTAAGACACGTGGGGAAATTAGTAAGATTAAGAGGTGCGCCCACCTTCAGCCAGCACCACTCCTAGGGTGAGAACTTCAGCAGAACTGTGGACTTTTGCCCTGAAACCTGCCTGTCCTCACCCCTCTCTTGACAATCGCGATAGAATGACTCGTCTTTTGAACTGGAGAACTACCAAAGCCTTGGGTACCCTGCCAGCACTTCGAGAATCGACTACAGTCTCCCTTGGAGAAGAGGAGCTACTCCCCTGCAGTCCGAAGGCACCTACAATCAGAGTCTAGACCACCTTCCTGCTGCTCCCCGGTCTGACTGATGCCGCAGACAACCAGGAGAAGGTACTCGTGCTCTGGAAGGTCAGATCTGTCTCCCCATTGAGTATGAATACACCAGGACCAACAGGAGCGATGTAGCACCAACCCCCAGGGGTACCAGATGCCCTGCACCTAACACATCAACAGTGAGAGTCCAGTCCAGATTATCACTGCACCAGGACCAAGCAGCCATCGAGGGATGCTAGCACCACTGAGGCCCAGCTGCCTTGATTTTGCCCCTGCCAGCTGTTTGTCCCTGACCATGAGGAGCATCTTTGCGCACCCAGCCCAGCCGACCTACCCTTTTGCACCCGAGCCGCCTGGCTCAGGTCTTGACAAACCTGCTGTGCTCTCTTGCCCCAAGACCCCTTGCGATCCCAGCTCCATTTGGAAGCTCTCTGACTTGTCCCCAAGCCCCCCTGCACAGCCTGTTTTTAGGTGACCCCCCTTCTCCTTAGCGTGCCAGCCATCAACCTCACCAGCACCCTGTTCCCGGCAGAACCTGGGAAGTTCCCAGAAAACTGCTGGTAGTACTTTGGAACTGGGCGCACTACAACTCCAAACCCTAAAGACGAACCCCTGAAACCAACTGTACCTACCTTTATGCATTTCTGACTTTTCCTTCCATAGGACTGCATTGTAAGTAAAGGCAAACAACTTTTAAAACTTGCCTTACCTGTACAAATTTCTGTTGAAAACAGTACTTACTTTTAAATGGAGTTCTTGGTTTTGAAACATATGTAAAAAGAGAGGTTAGTTCCACAATTGGCATCCCTCTAGGATCCCTGTAAGTCCCAGGTAAGTGGTACCTCTGGTACCTACAGCCTTGGAACTAACGAGGGTTCCTAATGGCTGCAGCATGAATTGAGCCACCCTAAGTGGCACCTCATGAAGTTCATGCAAACTGCCACTGCAGCCTGCGTGTTTTGGAGCAGAGATAAATGAAGAGTCGACATGGCACACACGTCTGTGTGCCATGCCTACAAAACACTGCATGTGAGATAGGTAAGTCACCTAAAGAAGGGTGCACTATATCGATATGTGGACATATCTGAGGGAGGGGAAAATCCCCTGTGATATCTAAGTTTACGCTTAGATTCCAAAAGTGCATAGGGAAGCATACCAAGCTCATGGACTGGTAAATCGTCATTATGAGTTTCACAGGCACATTATGGCTTCACTGTACCCCAAAGTGTTTGGGACCAAACACCTCGTCTTTATAAACCCACACTGATGCCAGTGCTGGATTTATTAAATAATGTATCCAAAGGGCACCTTATACGGGCCCCCCTAAAAACCTACCGACTACTAGTGTGTTGACTGACTGGTCTCGACCATCCAGCTACCATAGGCAGGTTTCTGACAACCTGAGGTGAGACCCTTCACTCTCGGAGGCCAGGAACAAAGCCTGCTCTGGGAGGAGGTCTTCAGACCTCCTCCACGCAGGATGTGCATTCCAGGATAGGAAGCTTCAAAGGCCCTGCCACCTTTGTTAGGTGACCCAGGCCTCTCCAGATAGTGGAGATGCCCATACCCTGTGCTGACCACACTTTATGGTGGTAAGACACGTGGGGAAATTAGTAAGATTAAGAGGTGCGCCCACATTCAGCCAGCACCACTCCTAGGGTGGGACAGCTGAAGTGGACCACACTTTTTAGATTATGCCATCTTGGTTTGGATTGAATTTGCATTTTAGTGACATGGTTATGTCCACTTACCACAATCAGTGGTCATATAGAGGGTGTAGACACCCTCAAAGTAGGTAGCTTATTAGCTACTACCTGTCACTCCCCTAAATTGAGTATTTAGGTGGCACCTCTGAACCCTAGAACTCTGATTCGATGGATCAGGAGAAGAAGGTTGAAGAAGAGTCACTGCTTGTTGAGAACTTCAGCAGAACTGTGGACTTTTGCCCTGAAACCTGCCTGTCCCCACCCCTCTCTTGACAATCGCGATAGAATGACTCGTCTTTTGAACTGGAGAACTACCAAAGCCTTGGGTACCCTGCCAGCACTTCGAGAATCGACTACAGTCTCCCTTGGAGAAGAGGAGCTACTCCCCTGCAGTCCGAAGGCACCTACAATCAGAGTCTAGACCACCTTCCTGCTGCTCCCCGGTCTGACTGATGCCGCAGACAACCAGGAGAAGGTACTCGTGCTCTGGAAGGTCAGATCTGTCTCCCCATTGAGTATGAATACACCAGGACCAACAGGAGCGATGAAGCACCAACCCCCAGGGGTACCAGATGCCCTGCACCTAACACATCAATAGTGAGAGTCCAGTCCAGATTATCACTGCACCAGGACCAAGCAGCCATCGAGGGATGCTAGCACCACTGAGGCCCAGCTGCCTTGATTTTGCCCCTGCCAGCTGTTTGTCCCTGACCATGAGGAGCATCTTTGCGCACCCAGCCCAGCCGACCTACCCTTTTGCACCCGAGCCGCCTGGCCCAGGTCTTGACAAACCTGCTGTGCTCTCTTGCCCCAAGACCCCTTGCGATCCCAGCTCCATTTGGAAGCTCTCTGACTTGTCCCCAAGCCCCCCTGCACAGCCTGTTTTTAGGTGACCCCCCTTCTCCTTAGCGTGCCAGCCATCAACCTCACCAGCACCCTGTTCCCGGCAGAACCTGGGAAGTTCCCAGAAAACTGCTGGTAGTACTTTGGAACTGGGCGCACTACAACTCCAAACCCTAAAGACGAACCCCTGAAACCAACTGTACCTACCTTTATGCATTTCTGACTTTTCCTTCCATAGGACTGCATTGTAAGTAAAGGCAAACAACTTTTAAAACTTGCCTTACCTGTACAAATTGCTGTTGAAAACAGTACTTACTTTTAAATGGAGTTCTTGGTTTTGAAACATATGTAAAAAGAGAGGTTATTTTTCTAATTTGATCTAGAAATGTGTTCTTTGTGTGTGTTCCAGAAATGTATTCTTTGTGTGTGTGTCTCATTTATTGTTTTTGTGAGTACAACAAATGCTTAGCACTACCCTCTGATAAGACTAACCGCTCGCCTACACTACCACAAAAGAAAGGGTTAGCAGTGGTGGCCGGGATAGATCTGGGTGGTGAGGCGGGGAAGGAGCGAAGGGGGTGAAACCAAATTACATTTCACTTACCTCCTCGTCACGTCCTCCTCGTCGCGTCTCTCCTCCTCGTCCCTCCGTCCAGAACAGGAAGCTCCCAGGAAGCATCCAGGCATCCCTGAGCCAATCACAACGCTGCAATGCAGTGTTGTGATTGGTCGGAGTGCTATGGTTCAGCACTCAGACGGGAACTGGGGGCCTGGGCATATTCTCCACCCAGGCTGTAATGCAACCTGGGTGGATAACATGCTGAGTGCACATGAAAGTTTGGCCGGTCCGAGACGGCCAACCAAACATTCATGCGCACTTAGGGAGTGAAAACCACTTCTCCCTTCTCTGTCAGCAGAGCAGCCCTGCCCTGTAAAGCTGCCGCAACAGGAAAAAAATAAATGATAATAACTTTGGGTTAATATCATTTTATTTATCCTTACACTGCTGGGAAGGAGTGGGGTGACTCTCCTCCGGCCACTGAGCGTTAGTATTATCGACCTCAGCCTCTGTAAACCAACTGGGGACCCGCAGGAGTCTCCGCACAGTGTCCTTCCTTTAGTACACTATTTAGAGAGCCAGCTGCCTACAATTAGGCTTGAAATTTAGCTGATGCACGGGGAAGTCTACTTATTCTAGGTGGGAGGTCCTGTTAATAGTGTATATACCATGAAAGGATCAGGAGGGGAACCACCCTGTGTGTAACATTTCTCTCCTCTTTTTGTCGGTACCCCGCGGGCATGTGGCTTGGGGGTCCATCTGAGCACAGCACAGTATTGCCAGCATTTACGACAGAAGCTCGTCTTGGTTTATTCTGAATGCATCACTCTGTGTGCCATCTTTCTTCCAATAAGCGTGACAGGCCATTACGGTACGTCTATTACATTTCTCGCCTCTCAGCAGGGAGCTATCCGCTAACATCGAACGCTATTGTTTGGGTGTTCTCCATTTTGTCTCACACTTCCCTTCACATTCCAAAGAGAATCGAAAACAGGGACAGATACCGCGATGCAGCGAGCATTGTTCGCCCTGCGTCGTGTTTATCGGCTGCAGTCTGAGCATTCTGTGCTCATAGAAAGCTGGCGCGCGCTTACGTTAGATGGAAGGCTAAAGGTGTTAAATTGAGATTATGTTACACAATTTTCACTGCGTTTTTCCTGGGACAAGTTTATGCACAGACTGTTATTCTACCACAATAAGCACTGTCAGAAATTGAAGGCAGCAATTTCGTTGCTCTTTTCTATAAATCCGAGCTTCAAAGTTCCTTTTCAATCCAATTCTTTTTGCATTCAGAGGTATTATGTAAATTCCAGTGTTTAGAGATAGGATAACGGATGTTCTCTGAGTCGATCAAGCTGTTTCGGATCACGCTCTTTTCTTTGTGGAAATCGTTTTAAGGCAACGTGGAAGATTATATTCAAAAAGCCATTCCCACATTTTGTCATTATGGCTATTACTTGGTCAGATTCGTTTTACACCTTAGTTTCTTGACTGTTAAGTCTGATTAGTCTCTTGATCAATTACCAAGAGGCTCCAGGCATCGCCGAAGAACAGTAAATGCGAGGGGCTGTATATAATGTATGTAAAGCTGAAAGTCGCTATAATTTATGTTAGACCACTGGCGTGCTGTTCTGAGAAGACGTTTATCGTCTCTTTATCAATGACTCACATTTAGATGCTTTTACCATAACATTTATATTCTGCCAAATAATGTATCGTGTATGAACTTTGCTCCTTCTGCCATGCCTGTATAACATATGTTATCATATGACCTTGAATACACATGGAAACACATTGGGCCAGCCTGAAGAAGACTGCTAGTATATGAAAAGTGTATAAACGCTTCCAGTAATGTGTGACTGGTGCTCGGTGAGGGGGTGATAGTTCACCTGTGAGGAGAGTGAGAGTGCTGTTGGTATTTAGGGTGTTTTTGCTTTTCTACCATAAAAGCTTTACTCCTGTGCTTTTAACAAAAACATGGCTGAAAAAGTGCTCTGTAGCTACTTCATGATGGATGATTCATACTCTTGAAAGAATGTTATGTTATGTTATGTTATTAGAAATTTATAAAGCGCACGTACACCAGAAGGTTTCATGGCGCTAATTGTAACAAAGTGACGCGGCGGGTAGACTAATTGTATGAGGACGCAAACAGCTGTGTTTTAAGGGCTTTTCTGAAACCCATTAGGTTGTCCTGCGTTCTGATGTCCAGGGGCAGCGAGTTCTAAAAGCCAGGTGCAAGGTACGAGAATTTAGGCCCCCCTGGCGTTTGAGCTTGATAGTCGGAGTGGCAAGCAGCATGAGGTTGCCAGACCGTAAGTTGCGACGTGGGGTGTATTTCACAATACCGCTACTGAGAAATGCAGGGCTCCTGCAGTGTAGAGCCTTAAAGAGTAGGCACCCGGTTTTAAAAGCTGCACGTTGTGCGACTGGGAGCCAGTGTAGTTTGGCCAGCAGAGGGCTGGCCGAGTGCCATTTAGGTTGCCCAAGTATTAGTCTGGCTGCCTGGTTCTGTACCATTTGAAGACGGTTGAGCCGAAACATGGGCAAGCCAAAGTAAATGGAGTTGGAGAAGTCGAGGCGCGATAGCACTAGAGCTATGACTGCCTGAATAAGGGCCGAAGGGGTAAGTAGGTGAGCAATCTTCCTAATTTTCCTAAGCTGGAAGACACATGAGGAAACCACGGACCTCACCTGACCTCTAAGCGAAAGATCGGAGTTCAGTATCACTCCCAGGCTTTTCACTGAAGGAGAAGGAGTGGGGGGTGGTCCAAGGTCAGTAGGCCAGAAATGGGGGCCCCACATGATCGCGCTAGTTCCCGGCAAGATTAATTCAGTTTTGCCGGGATTAAGTTTAAGATGGTTAGAGTTCATCCAGCGCTGGATGTGGAGCATGGTAGCCTGGAATTCGAAGGCTGAGTTTGGTCCGTCCAGCGTGAAGACAAGTTGAAGATCGTCTGCGAAGTTGAAGGTTGTAACCTTCATGTGTTTTAGAGAGCTGATGAGGGGTCTGAGGTAAAGATTAAACAAAAGAGGGGAAAGGGACAATCCCTGAGGGACCCCACAGGGGGAGACCATCCTGGGGGCAGTGAAGGTGCCGAGACGCACTGCCTGCGTACTGTCTCCGAGGAATGATTTGATCCAATTATACGCAGAGCCTTGTATACCTGCTTGTTCGACCCAGGACAAGAGGATATAATGGTCCACCGTGTCGAACGCGGCCGACAGATCGAGGAGGATGAGAGCCTGATGAATGCTTTTGTCTGCATTGGTTCGCAAAGTGTCTAATACGGCAAGGATAACCGTTTCAGTAGAGTGTGCTGGACAGAATCCAGCTTGGTTGGGTTCCAAGTGGTCGGATTGCTCGATGAAATTCGATAGGGACTTGGTAACCTGGGCCTCAAGAATCTTTGCTAAAAAGGGAAGCAGAGATATGGGGCGATAGTTGGAATGGTTAAGAGGGTCAGCCCCAGGTTTCTTTAATAATGGGACTACTATCGCATTCTTAAAAGCAGAGGGAACCCTACCTTGAGAAAGGGATTCGTTTAGGAACGGAAGCACACAGTGAGGGAGGTTGGAAAAAACCTCTTTTAGAATGTGTGGGGGACAATAGTCATTAGGGGAGCCGGATTTGACTCGAGCCAGTAGTTCTAATAAAATCTGAGGGCATAGAGCAGGAAAACGGTCCAAGGTAAAAAGATTAATTGTAGCAGGATCAGTGTTGTCTTAACAACATGGGG
Organism: Triturus cristatus; assembly: GCF_964204655.1. Taxonomy (NCBI): domain Eukaryota; kingdom Metazoa; phylum Chordata; class Amphibia; order Caudata; family Salamandridae; genus Triturus; species Triturus cristatus. The sequence continues at coordinate 723,998,148 of NC_140586.1, forward strand.
CAGGAATGCTGGCTTTTATATTGGATATTTTGTCTAGGAAGTAGGAGTTCAGGGAGTTGCAAAACTCCTGAGTAGGTGGCTGATCAGGGTGAATTCTATCTAAGTTGCATAAATCATTGATTATGGAGAAGATCTCTTTAGATTTGTTTTGAGCGTTAAGAATTCTAGCAGAGAAATATGCGGCTTTGGCTTCCTGTATAGCCTTTTTATAAACAATGCGGGCTAAAGAGAACTGGAGTTTATCCTCCGGAGTATAATGTAATCTCCATTTTCTTTCTTTTTGCCGTAGCTCAAGTTTTTGTTTTTTGAGCTCCGCAGAAAACCACTTGTGAGCGTCAGTGTGGCGAGAGCGAGTGAATTTGGTAAGAGGGGCATAAGAGTCACAGGCCTTAAGTAGCCAGTCAGAGATTGCAGTGTCCATGACCTCAACATCTGGGTTGAAGGGGGGCATGGACCTAGCTAAAGAGTCAATGAAGCCGGGTTTATCGATGGAACTCCATTTCCTGGATATGCCACCGCCTTTAGAGGGAGTGTGATGGTTGATCATAGTAGTGATCGTGAAATTAATGAGGTGATGATCGGACCAGATGCAGGGTGAGACCGTGAGCGCCGAAAGAGTAAGGTTTAAGGACCATATTTGGTCCAGGATATGTCCTTTAGCATGGGTAGGGGTGGAGATGTGTTGGAGAAGGTTTAGACTAACAAGCAATTCTGACAATTCCGCAGCATAAGGCCCACCCCGGGCGTCATTGAACCAGTAGTTCAGGTCGCCTATGAGCTTGATGCTAGCGTAATTGGTGAGCAGGTTTGCCATTTGTTCACTGAGGGCTGAGGGAAAAGTGGGCATGGCAGAGGGGGGACGGTATAATAACACCAAAACAATAGAGCCAGTAGTGGCCTCTAGTTTAATCACTAGGTTCTCCACCTCTGGGAGGATCAGAGGGGTGAGGGCAGTAAAAACGTGATTTTTATGAATGATGGCGGCGACTCCACCACCGCTTTTACCCAGAGGTCGGTTGGCAGCTAGTATGTAGTATTCTGAGGGGAGAGCTGCGAGGATGTCGGGAGCAGAATCCTGAGTGAGCCAGGTCTCCGTGACCAGGAGAATGTCTGGTTTTTCAAGACTAAGTAGCAAAAAGATGTCCAATTGGTGTTTGACCAGTGAGCGAGTGTTAAGATACAGTATGCGGAGAGAAGTCTGCCTAATGGTTTTGGGCAGACAGGTGATGGGAAGTGAGGGGCTGCAGACAAGGGGGAAGACTTGGTGGGGAGGTTGAACGTATATATTATGCTCCCTCAGGCGATTTTCAATAGATTGGTTAAGGGATAGGCCGCGGTTGTCTAGCGAGTGCAATAGTTTGGAAGAATACGTAATGATTTGGCCAGAGTCTTTGGCCCCTGGTCCCGCGCGGGCGCGGACGGGCGCAGACGGGCGCAGACGGGCTTGCCTTAGGCGCGCCCGCTGCGCTCCCGCACTGCTGCAAGCATTTGTAGCTAAGCCCTGCCCTCTTGCTCCTCCTCCTTACGGCCGATAGGCTAAGGGCCAGGGGAGGGGAGTGTCAGGAAGAGACGACGAAAGTGAAGAGGCAAGTGCCGTGAGTTTTTAAAAAATGCAATTGCAATAGAAATTCTAGGTAAATTTCAGCTTCGTTTTTTTAAAACAAATAATAGACACAACAGAGCGAAGCAAAATACAAGCGGCTATCCGCGCGTTCTCTGAGGCAACAATTCCCCGCTCCCGCGCTGCTGCAAGCATTTGTAGCTAAGCCCCGCCCTCTTGCTCATCCTCCTTATGGCCGATAGGCTAAGGGCCAGGAGAGGGGAGTGTCAGGAAGAGACGACGAAAGTGAAGAGGCAAGTGCCGTGAGTTTTTAAAAAATGCAGATGCAATGGAAATTCTAGGTAAGTTTCAGCTTCGTTTTTTTAAAACAAATAATAAACACAACAGAGCGAAGCAAAATACAAGCGGCTATCCGCGCGTTCTCTGAGGCAACAATTCCCCGCTCCCGTGCTGCTGCAAGCATTTGTAGCTAAACCCCGCCCTCTTGCTCCTCCTCCTTACGGCCGATAGGCTAAGGGCCAGGAAAAGGGGAGTGTCAGGAAGAGACGGCGAAAATGAAGAGGCAAGTGCCGTGAGTTTTTTAAAAATGCAATTGCAATAGAAATTCTAGGTAAGTTTCAGCTTCGTTTTTTTAAAACAAATAAGAGACACAACAGAGCGAAGCAAAATACGAGCGGCTATCCGCGCGTTCTCTGAGGCAACAATTCCCCGCTCCCGCGCTGCTGCAAGCATTTGTAGCTCAGCCCCGCCCTCTTGCTCCTCCTCCTTACGGCCGATAGGCTAAGGGCCAGGGGAGGGGAGTGTCAGAAAGAGACGACGAAAGTGAAGAGGCAAGTGCCGTGAGTTTTTTAAAAATGCAGTTGCAATAGAAATTCTAGGTAAGTTTCAGCTTCGTTTTTTTAAAACAAATAATAAACACAACAGAGCGAAGCTAAATACAAGCGGCTATCCGCGCGTTCTCTGAGGCAACAGAATGCCGCAGCAATCCTTCCAATGTGGAATCTCTACCCTACTCGATTAAGATTTTAGAAAGAGTAGTGAGTAAATCTCTTTCTAAATATGCGGAAGAATACAATCTTCTGGACGAAGTTCAATTTGGGTTTCAGCCGGGACATGGCATCAAAACTGCTCTGGTGACAGTCCTGGATGACCTAAGAATGCGGGCTGACAGTGGTCAAACAGCCATTCTAGTGCTGTTGGACATGTCAGACGCATTTGATATGGTCAACCATAAGATCCTGATTAGGAGGCAGACAGCAGGCAGTGACTCTGATGCCATTTCTCTCTCAAGATAGCCCCGTTAAATACAGAGTTCCGCAGGGCTCGGCAATCATCTCCCTTATAAAATCCTTTGGCATTGATGTTATAAATGATGCGGACGACACCCAACTTGTCTTCTCCTTTGAGAGCAACAATGCAGTTTCTCTGGAGAAATTCCATAGTTGCATGTGGGAAACAGCAGGCTGGCTCATTACAATTTAACTCATTACAATTTAATGGGGATAAGACGGAAGTGCTCTGCTGTTCTGCAAGTAAAGTCCCTCACCCCCTACCAGCAGATTTCTGGCCAATCTCTGCTAATAATCCTCCACTGCCTGTTAAGACAGCCCGTGATCTATGAGTACTGCTAGACAGTGCTTAATTCTCGGGAGGATGATACTATTCTAAGTGGTAATGGCTCTTCTCTTGTTGCGGTCAAATTTTTTTTCTCCATAATTATATTTTTTGTTTGAATGGTGCTTAGGGAAGGGGTAATCATCCACCACCCCACTATATAGATCCAAAAGGGATCTTTAACTTGATTCTACTATGCCCTAGCACACAAACATGCACAAAATCCTAATACACATATACAATAGTGCAACAATTTTTCACAGAACACAGTATCAGTGGATGTTGTTTTTTTATTGTTCATTCCAGTAGTTCCCGCCAACACGTGTTTCGTCGCTCCTATTATCAAGGAGTAGATAAAACCAGTATCTCTAATGTAAGAGGGTAGATTTTTTACTATGGGCTGAAGAAATGTATCCACGTACTGGGAGAGTTTCTCTGTTGGTCTCCCAATACTAGAGATGATTGGTCGACCTGGTGGGAATGTTTGCCTTTTGTGCACTTTGGGCAATGTGTAAATACAGGGATACCAGATGGATTATTTATTGGACTATTATATGGCCTTTGCAAAGACTAAGACAGGGTGTGCATGAGTTTACCATAACTAAACTCCTAATGGTTGCCATTTCTAATTTACAGATGTAAAAGAATCAATACACGTTCTAGGAAGGAGAATTTTTTATCTCATACCTTGCGTCCTGACTAGATTTAGGCAGAATTATTTGAACAGAAAGGAAGGTATGTGTTTGCTTTTTTGTAATAGATGTCAAGAGGATTTTACTTATGCACATGTTCAGTGTGAACAATGTGTTCATTTTTTGACTTACAGAACTATTCGTTGCAAAGTACAGAGATATAGGTATGTGAGGGCCCATTAATAATACTTTCCCTGCACTTCGGAGTACAACCTACTAATTGGACGCACTGGTTTTATCTACTCCATGATAATAGGGGTTTTTGTATTGGGTGTGATATCACATGACTTGATGTACATGATCAGATTAACCAGCATGACGCACACTGAGTTGATTTATAAATACCGCAATTCCAATTGTGTGAACTTGCCTCACTACAATTAGTTATGTATATTTACATAACCTTGATACTGGGGTTAAGTGGACTCCACACCAAGCTATTAGTTATGTATCTAATTATCAATAAGTGTTTTGTGACAGCAATATATGTATGTCTTTCCAGCCCTGAGGAAGTCTCGGGTGTTATACCTAGAGCGACGAAACACGTGTTGGCGGGAACTACTGGAATGAACAATAAAAGAACAACATCCACTGATACTGTGTTCTGTGAAAAATTGTTGCACTATTGTATATGTGTATTAGGATTTTGTGCATGTTTGTGTGCTAGGGCATAGTAGAATACTGCTAGACAGTAATCTACAATTGGATTCTCAAGTGAATAAAACCGTGAGCACTTGTTTATCTGTTCTCCGAGCCCTTAGAAAAATACTCCCTTTTCTACCTGCTTCAGCTAGACCTCAAGTGGTAAGGAGTATTATTATGAGCAGATTGGACTACTGCAATGCCCTACTCCTAGGAGCTCCAGCTTCTTTGTTAAAAAAACTGCAAAGGATACAGATTATTGCAGCCAAGCTTGCGTTAAACAGACAACGCAGAGCATCAGCCTCGCTTGCCCTTAAGGATCTTTATTGGTTGCGCATTGTGCAGAGAGTCCAGTTTAAGGCGCTCTGTATTGTCTATAGGGCCGCACATAAAATGGGGCCTAAGCCTTTACAGAGGAAATTCCTATGGTACTCTCCAGCTAGAAGCCTGCGTTCCTCTTCAGCCTGTCTGATATGCAGTCCCCATGTCAATAAAGTCCGACTGGGCGGCAGATCGTTTAGTTTTGTTGCTTCCCGACTCTGGAATACTTTGCCAATTGAGCTTAGACAAATAAACACTCTATCACGCTTCAGAAAGGAATTGAAAACTAGACTATTTCCTAGAGATTAATCCTTAGTTGTTCTTCATGCTCAGTTACACACAGTGTCTTTTGGTAATCACAGCACCAGGATACCCATTGGGTGGCAGCCGCGCTATGAAAGTGTCCTTTACATTACATTACTTGTAAACCTAGTTGGAACGCTTTTCCCTATGGCCTGCCGAAAGTTTGGTCCATTTATTTATTTTCAAGAACCCTTACTCAGTGACACTTGATGGGCAGCCCTCACTCACAAACCCTTCTGCATCGATCACCTGCCCCCATGTTGCCAAGCACCAGTAAAACACATGACAAAAGTCATAACCTCCTCCTCTCAACCTGCTTAGGAGTCACAGACACTCACACTCTGCTGTGAGACTCTGCCTCTGTCTTGACATGACCAGCTCCACAGGAGGTTCTAGTAGTGAACCAGTGATGAAGCCATGCCAGCTCATCTGTGTCCGCACACAAATAATGTTCTTCTGTAGCAAAGTGTATTTTCAAGGACAGCCCACATGTGTGATACAGTGAGCTTGACAGAAGCAGAAGGTTCACCACTAGGCAAGATGACTATACTGTATGCTTACTGAAGAACACATACTCACACATGCGGCAAAGACCATCACAATCTCTCCCTAGACAAATCAGGTTAGTACATTACAGACCACAAACACCACTGTCATTGCCTTCTGGGTTGGAGTGGTGGTAGCTCTGGGGGAATCATGGCACTGGTCAGAACAATAGATAACATGATCACTGTAAGGGGGAGGCAGCAAGGAGCACAAGACGTCCTCTCTGTCTTATTGCATTTATCGGAGAGTGACATAAATCAACCAATCAATCAATCAGGGACATTTTAAGCACGCTACTCACCCGTAAGGGTCTCAAGGTGCTGGCGGGTGAGAGGTTGGAGGGGAGCAGCTCCAGTCAGTCAAAGAGCCAGGTCTTGAGGGTCTTCCTGAAGATGTGCAGGGTGGGAGCCCGTCTGATATTGTTTGGCAGCTCGTTCCAGGTCTTGGCTGCAATGTAGGAGAAGGTTCTTGCTCTGCGGATGCGCGGGGGTTCAGCGGGGGCTAAGTTGGCGGATCAGAGGTTCATCTTGGATACGTGGAAGGAGATTCTGTCATTGAGATATTGGGGTCTGGTGTTGCGGATGCATTTGTAGGCATGGGTAAGTATCTTGAAAGTTACTCTTTTCTCGATGAGGAGCCAGTGGAGGTTACGCAGGCTCTGGGTGATGTGTTTGTGTTGAGGGATGCCGAGGACGAGTCTGGCTGCGGTGTTCTGTATGGTCTGGAGCTTGCAGAGCAGAGACTTGCTGATTCCGGCATAGAAGGCGTTTCTGTAGTCAAGTCTGCTGGTTATGTGTGCGTGGGTGATGGTCTTCTTTGATTTGGGAGGGATTCATTTGAAGGTCTTTTGGAGGATGCAAAGGGTGTTGAAGTAGGTGGAGGCAGCGGCGTTGACCTTTCGGGTCCTGGAGAGGGAGGAGTCGAGTACGATGCCGAGGTTTCAGGCGTGATCCATTGGGGTGGGGGCACAGCTGAGGGTGGTGAGCCACCAGGTGTTGCCCCATGCAGAGGGGGAGGCTCCAAGGACCTCTGTCTTCTCCAAGTTGAGCCTCAGGCAGCTGCTGCTCATCCAGGATGCAACGTCCTTCATTCCTTCCTGAAAGTTGAGTCTGGTGGTGATGGGGTCCTTGCTGAGGGAGAGGATGTGCTGGGTGTCATCGGTGTAGGATACTATGCTGAGTCTGTGCTATCTGACGATGGCAGCGAGGGAGTCCATGCAGATGTTGAAGAGCGTGGTGCTTTGTGAGGCCAATGGAAGAAATACAGATGGGCAGACAAATGCCCCTAGCCATGTAATAATTTTGAATTCTTTTTAGTGATTATGTGAACTTTAACCAACAGCTAAAGCTGTTTATGGAGAGACCTAAAATCAGCGATCACTTTAAAATATAGTCACACTCGCTTCTTCAGTCACAATTAACTCAAAACTATAAAGGGAAAAATTCCTAGATGACTATTAATCCTCATGAAATTCCAGATATCTTTATTATTATTATTATTATTAAAAACTCTTGTAGAGCGCGTAGTCACCCGAAGGTATCCCAGCGCTAAGAACCCTACCCTAAACCTGACAAGGGGGGCCGGAAGGAGGGGGGGTGAGGGATGGGGCGGGGATACAGTGGTTCGGATGGGAAGGGATCATTGGGGAAAAAGATAAGTTTTCAACCGCTTCCTGAAGCGAAGGTAATGTGGTTCAGTTCTAAGGTCGCGGGGGAGTGCATTCCAGAGGCTTGCGGTATGGACTGTGAACCGCCTTCCACCTGTGCGTGCCTTCCTGATTCTGGGGGCGCTGATGAAATTCTCCGTGTCCGATCTGAGGGATCTGCAGGATTTATAGGGTTTGATAAATTTTCTAAGAATGGGAGGACCTTGATTTTGTAACAATTTGTGAGCTAGGCACAAGGCCTTAAATTTAACTCTCTCCCTTATAGGAAGCCAGTGGAGGAGTTTCAATGCTGGTTTGGCCGAGTCTCTGGCAGGGGTCTTAGTGAGAATCCGGGCGGCTATGTTTTGAATTCTCTGAAGTTTGTTCAGTGTTGCTTCCGGGGCGCCCAGGTATATCACATTGCTGAAATCAAGCCTAGAAATTATCAGGCCTTGTATAAGCAGTTTTTGGGAGTTGGGTGGCAGAAGGGGCAGGATATTTCTCAGTGATTTCAGCAGGCCGAAGCATGTCCCGGCTACTTTTTTTGCTTGTGTGGAAAATGACAGGGTAGTATCTAGCCACACACCCAGGCTTTTTACTTCTTGTTTTGGTTCAGGAATGGGACCCAGACAATCAGGCCAAATATTCGGGGGGGAGAATGATTCCTTTCTGACCAAGAAGAAGGACATCTGTCTTTGCTCTGTTTAGTTTCAAGGCTGAGCTGTTCATCCAGTTTTGAACCTGCGTAAGGCCATTAAGTAGATCTGCTGGTTTTCGATTGGGATGGGATATTGATACCACTAATTGTGTGTCGTCAGCATAGCTGACGACGCTCACTCCGAACGGGGTGATAACCTCCTCCAATGGGGACATGTAGATGTTGAATAATGTGGGGCTCAGGGAGGAGCCCTGAGGCACACCACATTGGAGGGGAGTTTCGGAGGAGCAGGTGTTGTTTTCCCAGATCTGAAAGGTACGCTGGTCCAAAAAGGAAGAGAGCCAGGATAGGGCAGAGCCTACCACACCGACTCTTTCGAGCCGTTTAATGAGGAGTTGGTGATTGACGGTATCGAAGGCCGCACTCAGGTCGAGGAGGATCACTGCCACTGATCCTCCCTCGTCTAAGAGTGTCCTGGCCTCCTCTACCGCCGCCAAGAGGGCGATGTCAGTGCCCTGCCCTGGCCGAAAACCTGTCTGAGAGTTTTTTAGTTTGTTATTGTCTTCCAGGAACTGAGACAGTTTTTTATTAACCAATTTTTCGGCAATCTTGCTTATCCCAGGGAGAAGGGAGATTGGCCTAAAATTGGCCAGGTTTTCGGGATCAAGGGAAGGCTTCTTCAATAGAGCCTTCACAACTGCAGCCTTCCAGTTCAGGGGAACAATTCCCTGTTGGAGTGAGGCATTGATCAGGTGGGTAAGAGGGGGAACAATGATGGGGGTTACTTCTTTCAGGGTCCGAAGCGGGACGGGGTCTCTAGGAGATCCACTTTTAATGGATTTTAGAGTATTTTCCACATCTTCGGTGGTTACTTGACCCCAAGAGGGGAGACAACTGAGTGTCTGGGTGTTCGTAGGATCGTTGTCTTCGCATGGACTGGCAGGGGGGATTGAATCAAGGATTTTTTGGATCTTTTCTTGAAAGAAATTAGCCAACTGATGGCATTTTTCCTGATCCACAGTAGGGTCTGGGGGGCTTGTCGGTTCAGGAGCTGGGGGTTTCAGTAGCTCTTTTAGAATGGCATAAGATTCTTTGCTCGAGCATACTGCTTTTTCTATTTTTTGCTGAAAGAATATGGTTTTTTCCTTGCGGATGGATGATTTATAAGTTGCAAGGGAGGTGGAATACGCTCCTTTGTTTGTAATAGATTTATCTTTCCGCCAGATGCGTTCGGCCCTCTTGCACTCCTGGCGCAGAGCTTTGAGTTCTGCGGTGTACCATGGAGCACAGGGCACTCTTTTGGTGTGTTTAAGAGTGACCTTTTTAGGGATTAATTTGTCAAGTGAGGAAGTAATCCAGGTGTTAAACTGTTCATTAGCCATATTGGGCTCGAAGGAAAGCTCAGGAATGGAGTTTGAAAGAGTGGTGGCCCATTCTGTAGATACAAGTTTGTGCCACCGTCTATCAGTGACTTGAGATTTCCTAGTTTGAGGGGTCATAATGGGGACATCCCAGGAGATCGGGACTAGGAAATGATCGGTCCATGGTAAAGTCAGGGGTGGGTCTGTGGTGATATTAGTGACATTGGTGAGGACTGGGTCCAGCAGGTGTCCTTTATCGTGGGTAGGCTCGTTATTAATCAATCGAATATTAAAAGACGACAGGTCTTGAAGAAGCTCAACCGCTATCCGATCGGTGGGGTCCATGAAATGCAAATTTAGATCGCCCACTATAAGAAAGTTAGAAGCAGAAGAGGCTAGTTGTGCAACCGCTTCAGTAATGGCATTAAGAAATTTCCCAGGGGCACCTGGGGGGCGATATATCAGGAGTCCCGACAGGGTGTGGACCGGGGAGGTTTGAATAGAGAATTTGCATCCCTCGCAGTCATCAATATGAGCATTAGAGGTTCTACAGATGAATTGTTGTCTGTGGATTAGGGCCAATCCCCCACCTCTCCCTCTGGGTCTATGAAGAGTTTGGCACAGATAGCCTGGGGGGAGGGCAGTGACGATGTCCGCATCAGAGTAGTCAGATAACCACGTTTCAGTAAGAAACAGTGTATCCAACTCCTGATTTTGTATTAGTAAATTGATTTCGTCTGCATGCTTAGGGAGGGAACGGCAGTTAAGGAGTCCCATCTTAAGCCTAGGTTTAGCTGGGCTATGGGTAATTGGGTTACATCGAGCACAGTGAAAGAAAGGTTTACCTTCCGCGTGCGTATGGTAGCAGGGCAGAGATTTCGCCGGTTGCAAAGTTTGAAGCATTTCCCTTGAGAATACCCGACGTTCAAGAGAAGCATCCGGCATGGTCCCTGGGCCTGGGTCCGGTCGGGCCCGGACGGGCCCAGACGGGCTTGCCTTTGGCGCGCCTTCGGCGCGCTGACGGCGCGCCCGCTGCGCCCGTCCGCTGCGCGTCCGTGGAGCACACATGTTTTTATGCAGAAGGTGAAAGGGATAGGCGTGGCCTCCGAGGGGGCGTGTCTTCGTGGCTCGCCGGTAATGGCGTCGGGAAATGCAAGTCTTTCCCTCGCGTCAGCTGGTAATCAGCAGCGCGTGCAGACTAGGACTGAGCTGTGTCCTGTCAGAAACGGCGAAGTGCAGTGATTTTAAAAAGATCTGCAAAGTGAAGTGACAAATTTTAAAAAAACCCTCCCGGCTTCCGCCTCAGGATTACAGGTATGTTCTATCAGGCGCTCGCAGTCGGCGTCTATTTATATCCCAAGCAGGGGGGCGTGGCCTCCGAGGGGGCGTGTCTTCGTGGCTCGCCGGTAATGGCGTCGGGAAATGCAAGTCTTTCCCTCGCGTCAGCTGGTAATCAGCAGCGCGTGCAGACTAGGACTGAGCTGTGTCCAGTCAGAAACGGCGAAGTGCAGTGATTTTAAAAAGATCTGCAAAGTGAAGTGACAAATTTTAAAAAACCCTCCCGGCTTCCGCCTCAGGAGTACAGGTATGTTCTATCAGGCGCTCGCAGTCGGCGTCTATTTATATCCCAAGCAGGGGGGCGTGGCCTCCGAGGGGGCGTGTCTTCGTGGCTCGCCGGTAATGGCGTCGGGAAATGCAAGTCTTTCACTCGCGTCAGCTGGTAATCAGCAGCGCGTGCAGACTAGGACTGAGCTGTGTCCTGTCAGAAACGGCGAAGTGCAGTGATTTTAAAAAGATCTGCAAAGTGAAGTGACAAAATTTTAAAAACCCTCCCGGCTTCCGCCTCAGGAGTACAGGTATGTTCTATCAGGCGCTCGCAGTCGGCGTCTATTTATATCCCAAGCAGGGGGGCGTGGCCTCCGAGGGGGCGTGTCTTCGTGGCTCGCCAGTAATGGCGTCGGGAAATGCAAGTCTTTCCCTCGCGTCAGCTGGTAATCAGCAGCGCGTGCAGACTAGGACTGAGCTGTGTCCTGTCAGAAACGGCGAAGTGCAGTGATTTTAAAAAGATCTGCAAAGTGAAGTGACAAATTTTAAAAAACCCTCCCGGCTTCCGCCTCAGGAGTACAGGTATGTTCTCTATGTTCTCTATGTTCTTTATACTTTCGCTATAACTTTCTATCTAACAGCCAACTGATTTTTTCGAATATTTCTGATATTTTAGGAAATAAGCAGGATGAACACAGTACTGACTCTGCAGGCAATATTCTTGATTTCTCAATACGGAAAACCCTTTTGATAAATGAAGGTTACCATCTTTTCATTATTACCAGCAAATGTATTGACCTGCTGCTGATATTCACTCGTGTCCTCTGTTTGACCTCAATGCTATTTTGCCACTTAAATTATCCTGCTATATGGATTAAAAGGTTGCAGTATTCTCTATATTGCAGTATTGTGCTGTTTGTGTTTTCCTTTTGGATCGTCACCGCTGATAAAAGAGACCAAAAAGTTGAAGCACATTGAAACCCCCAGTGACATTGATGGTTTGTCCATCAGACGCTACAAGTGTGTGTCTTTTAGATGCTTCACTCGTAAGGGCTATCAGAACAGAGACCACCTTTCGATCAAGCAGTAGGCCAAGCATTTGGTGAAATTACATGTCTAGAGAGGTGTCTTTGAGCAAGGTCATGGTCCAATATGCAAGACTTTTCTCCCTCAAGTAGTAAGCAAACAAAATGTAATTAAAAACTCATACAGATATGTCTGTTCACTGTAGCAATACAATTCCACCCCAACACTCTATGGGGCTCATTAGGATAACGGGCGGATCGCCACCGCCCATATAGCAGTGGCAATCTGGCCGCCAAAACCTCCGCCCACTGCAAATTTCCCCCCGCCACATTACTATGGCGGGGGGGGGGGGACCCCGGCGGATGGGAAGACTGTCCGCCGGTTTTCCACCGGTAGGCAATCTGCCCGATTGCCTACCGGACGGTCTGGTAGACACCGCCATCCATATTACTATGCAGGCGGGGACGGGACCCCCGCACCGATGGCGCGGCAGTCCCATTCCCCGAGAGGCTGGCGGGCTGACAAAGTCCTCCTGCCATCCTAATGACCCCCTTTGTTCCTGAAAAATGCTCTGGGTTTAAAATATAAAGAAATATTACAAAAAATTGAGACAACAGTTATCAATGACCAACACAATCATAATGGGATGGTGACACTTCCCACTCGAAAATATCTTAGAAAAAACTGGCATTGGCTCCTTTCTGTTTCAAACTCTCCTAACTCGGCATGAACTAAAGATCCTGCAAAAGACGCTAGATTGATACTTTTCTGTTCATGGAATGTGGGCTGCCTTAAAAGGCTAATACAAGACACTGAGACGGCCTCCTATTTTTCCACGTTTGATTGTTTATGCCTCCAGGAAATATGGTGTGAAAGAGATATTCTACTGCCTTACTTCCTGGCATTCCACAAGTATACAAACATGAGTGCCAAAAAAGGTCGAGACAAAGGGTGGGCTCACCATCTTTGTAAATTTGAACAACAGTTACAAAATAATTATTCTGGTTACTAACAACAATACTGCGCAAATAGTATGTACAAAAATTCGGCCCCACTATAAAAATACACATCTATAATAATAACAAACATTTACATTAATACTCCCTCCCTCCCAAACAAAAGAATAGCTATAAATGAACTAAAGGCAACTATTTTCATCTAAAAACAGCTATCCAGAGGATAACTGGATTGTTACAAGTAACTTGAGATAAAGATTATGGTGCCGATCACGATCCGGTAAAAAATGTCCCCGTACGACTCGTATCGGGTCTTTTTACCGTACGAATCGTACAAGTGCCGTACGAACTGGCAATCACGATTCGCATGGTAAAAAGTCCATACGAACCGCACTGGGAATATTTCCCCACACGTCCTCGGGTCGGAAAATGTGTCCGACACGTCCTCGTACGATTCACCGTACAAACGTGAAAGGTGAACTCCGACCGGGGAATCACGATCCATCCCGGGCGTCCGAATGTACAACCGTATGGTGAAAAGACCGTCCGCACCGAACTCCCATAACAACCATGGAGACGTCCAAACAGGTGCCCGGTAGGTGCCGTACCCCCCCCAGCCCCCGTAGGTACGGGCCGACCCCCCCCCAGCCCCCGTAGGTACGGGCCGACCCCCCCCAGCCCCCGTAGGTACGCGCCGACCCCCCCCCAGCCCCCGTAGGTACGCGCCGACCCCCCCTGTGTGTACACCCATGTACGGTGCGTACCCCCCCGTGTACGCTCGAGTCGAACCCCCCCGTGTACGCTCGAGTCGAACCCCCCCGTGTACGCTCGAGTCGAACCCCCCCGTGTACGCTCGAGTCGTACCCCCACCCGTGTATGTACGGTGCGTACCCCCCCGTGTACGCTCGAGTCGAACCCCCCCATGTACGCTCGAGTCGAACCCCCCCGTGTACGCTCGAGTCGAACCCCCCCGTGTACGCTCGAGTCGAACCCCCCGTGTACGCTCGAGTCGAACCCCCCCGTGTATGCTCGAGTCGGACCCCCCGTGTACGCTCGAGTCGAACCCCCCCGTGTACGCTCGAGTCGAACCCCCCCGTGTACGCTCGAGTCGGACCCCCCGTGTACGCTCGAGTCGAACCCCCCCGTGTACGCTCGAGTCGAACCCCCCCGTGTACGCTCGAGTCGTACCCCCACCCGTGTATGTACGGTGCGTACCCCCCCGTGTACGCTCGAGTCGAACCCCCCCATGTACGCTCGAGTCGAACCCCCCCGTGTACGCTCGAGTCGAACCCCCCCGTGTACGCTCGAGTCGAACCCCCCCGTGTACGCTCGAGTCGAACCCCCCCGTGTACGCTCGAGTCGGACCCCCCGTGTACGCTCGAGTCGAACCCCCCCGTGTACGCTCGAGTCGAACCCCCCCGTGTACGCTCGAGTCGAACCCCCCCGTGTACGCTCGAGTCGAACCCCCCCAACTCGAGCGTACACGGGGGGGTACGCACCGTACATACACGGGTGGGGGTACGACTCGAGCGTACACGGGGGGGTTCGACTCGAGCGTACACGGGGGGGTTTGACTCGAGCGTACATGGGGGGGTTCGACTCGAGCGTACACGGGGGGGTACGCACCGTACATACACGGGTGGGGGTACGACTCGAGCGTACACGGGGGGGGTTCGACTCGAGCGTACACGGGGGGGTTCTACTCGAGCGTACACGGGGGGGTTCGACTCGAGCGTACATGGGGGGGGTTTGACTCGAGCGTACACGGGGGGGTTCGACTCGAGCGTACACGGGGGGGTTCGCACCGTACACGGGTGTACACACGGGGGGGTCGGCGCGTACCTACGGGGGCTGGGGGGGGGTCGACGCGTACCTACGGGGGCTGGGGGGGGTCGGCGCGTACCTACGGGGGCTGAGGGGGGGGACGTCACGTCGCAGCATTCCCGGATCACATTCGTATGTATATTTTCGTCGGTCGGTGTTTTTTACGATTCGTACGGAAATGGTGTTTCCGTGCGAATCGTAATTCCATGTTTGTAAAGTTTTACAACCGGGTACGAGTCGGACGGGGAATTCGCTCCGACCGACGGTTCGTACGCGGTTTTTAACGGATCGTAATCGGCACCTATGACTTATCCGATGGGAGATGAAAACATTACTATGCAAAATGATCTATGGGGTGTTCCAGAAACAGTTTCAACTTTCTCTAAAGTGTTCGGCAAGGGGAGGATCTATCTGCAATTCTACAGTCAATAGTTTTGAGAGATTTAAATGGTAGATTTCAACATGACCAGCTGGAAAATCCTATCAGCTTTTCAACCTATTGAACCTCCATCCTGGATTATACCCTTTTCAATCTTCCATTCTTCTCCTCAGCTAAGAGCTTCCAAATCATTAAAAGAGCTGAGAGTCACCATCTGCAACAAACATTTAAAATCACTATTTGATAATCGGGATGGACACAGCTGGACCATGTCTTTGTGATTGGACCAGATGTGGAGCACAGTCTCTGGGAGGTACATACTATGTATATGGTGCTTTCTGTTGCAATTAACTTGGGCACTAAAGCTAAATAGTAAAGCATGGTTAAGAAAATATTTTTAAAACTAATTTTATAATACAAATATTTTATTATGCAGAAAAATGCTCACCACCCCTGCAACTCTCCAACCCACTCCCAAAAATGCTAAAATTAATCTGACTAATCTACTCCTTCCTTTCCCAAATGTTCCTATCCACACTAGCCACAACTGAAAAGCCCACCACCCTAAACCCTAATAAAACACCTAAACCAACCTCCCTTTTACAACTGATCCCACCAACACCACCCAGTAGACCAACCCCTCTTACAATTACTTTTCTAAGAGTTCCTCCAGCATGTCCAATCCCCCCTGGTTCTCCCTCTTGGTGTGATTAGTGTTATGCAGGTCTCACACCACCTCCTGTTAGAGGCCCTCTGTGCTCAAGGGGGTTGTGGGTTGGGCTGATGGTGGAGTTGGCGGTGACAGAGGGTTTGGCAATGGTGGTAGAAGGCCTTGTCACCTGCAGAGGAGTTGGCTCTTTGGAGGCCTTTGGTGTAATGCCAGCTTGGCAGCTCTGGTGGTGGTAGCTTTCACTGCCTCCTCCTTCCCCTCTTCGAGCACAATGAGCTGGCATTAGGCCACCGCTTCAGTCTCCATTTTTCGCTAACATAGCTGCGTCAATATCTCCCGCCGATAATTGTCGGTGGTGCCCACTACACCCTGGAACTCTGTTGCGGGGACATCTGGATGGTCTGAGGAAAGATGAAAATATCTGGAAGTTGCCATTAAGAATAAGGAAGTATAGTCAGACAGTCACATATTTTTGCTGTTTATCTAGTAAAAAGAGGGTAGTAACTTAAGGTTTATTCAGAGTATGTTTGTAACAGAACTGACAGGGATGCAGGCTAACAGCCAACTGTCTGGTTCCCTTTCAAATACATACATGCCACTTTATTCATCACAATGCCCCAACATTCTATGACCTCTACCCATCCATGCACACTATTCCTAAGCTAGATCCCAACATCTAGGTCCACTGTAAGTTTTTGATCTGATTCAGCGTAACAGGGGCTTTTATTTTACACCACATCAATATACTTCTCTCCTATTTGCAGCACATGGCAATAATTAATCCTGGAGGAGTTGTCAAAATGTGTTGTATTGTGATTAGGCGGTGCCCGCAGGGGGCCGTGACTACGATGCGGATGGCCGGATGGGGGTAGCCCGATGGCCAGGGTAACAAAAGACACGGAGACAGGTTTATTGTTTAACTCTTCCTCGGATGGGCCTTGTCGGCCCGCCACGACCTGCCGGGGAGTACTTATTACTTATGCACCACATGGTGCAGCATCACCCAAAACAGCTACACACGCAGGGGCAAACACCCATGACACCCCTGCATCCAGAGTAAAATATCTCATTCAAGGTTGCTCCAGTTACGTCACTGGAGCGACACTACATTCCTCCCCAAAACACAAAAAGAGAGGACAGCAGAACTACAGCAACATTAATCTTGACAACTGAATATGACAGGCCACATGTTGGCAGGGAACCCTCATATTTCAGCGGGGTAAGGTCACATACCTGAGAGGGCAAACCCGTTACCTGACACCAATGAACCATCTCACACCAAATGACCTCCCAGCCGAGTGGACGGCACACGTTTGCTTCAAAGACCATAACAAGTACAGTTATTGCGGCTGGGATGGTGTTCAGAGGAAGGGGTAGGGGAACTCCTTAAAGGTACTTCAGCCCCACTGGGAGTCTCGGGTGCATTTGGTGTTAAACTCCACTGACACCGATTCTGGATAGTATCCTTCAATGCCACCCTCCGGTTCATCCATGGCAGGAGTTTTATTATCATTTTCTTGGGAACAGCCGAGGGGCTGATGAAACCTTTTGAATGCTGTAATGTTCAAAGTGAGAGTTTCATGTTCATGTTGAACAGTGACTCGAGTGCCGTGCACTGACACAATGGTCGAAGGATTTCACTCAAATGGCAACCTAAACTTGCTACCAGGGCCGCGATCTTGAATTAGTACCTCACCACCCATCTGCAAATCGGACACTTTTGTGCGACGGCTAGCTTGATCATTGGACTTTTTCTGTTGATCATACACTAAGGGATCATTGACGGGATCCGGAAACCATCCCGGAGGGTGAGAGATTTTGCCCGTACCACTCGACCCATAGAGACATGCCCTGGAGTCTGCCCCGTGGTAGAATGGGGAGTCTGGCGATAGTTTCAGGAAGGAGAAGATCTCAAGTTCAAAAAACTGTTGGCTAGCTGAGGCAATGCAGATGACTTTGTTCAAAGTTCTCATAATACTTTTGGCTTCCCCATTTGCTTGGGGCCACCTCAGGGTAATCCTTTTTTGCATAATCCCCAAAGAGGTGAGATAAGGTGCCATATTGTCCTTGAAAAGGCAGTCTATTGTCAGTGCGCAGTTCCTTGATTAAACCATGTGTGGCCATAACTTTTTCCAACTTTGGGCAGTACCTCACTGGCATTCTCTACCTCCGGATATTTGGAGTACTCATCAATCATCTCAAATGTATGGCGCTTATTTGGAGACTCCCAAAATCAAGACTGGCACACACCCACGGCTGCTGTGGCCCCTTTTCAGTCACTACTGGTGGTGGAGGACTGGCATCACCAGTTACTTGGCACCAGGAACAGGATCTGACCACCTTCTCAACCTTTTCATCCCTCAAAGGAAACCACACTTTCGTGCGCAGTCGATTCTTGATCTTGACCATACCCTGTTGTCCGGCATGGGCAAGTTGGATTACTCTATCTGCATGGACAGTGGGTATGACTAGAAGATGTCCACACAAAAGGAACCCATTCGGGTCAACACTCCTGGCGAATGTGGTACAAGCTATTCAGGATTCGCCATGCCTCAGGTGTAAGTAAGGACCGGTTCTTTTTGAAGGTGTGCCATTGATTTCTCTTCATGGTCTCAAGAGCTTTTTGAAGACATTCATCTTGGCTGGAAGCTTGGCATAGAACATACACAGATAGTGGAACGGGATGTAATCAATCCACCTCATATCTTACATATTACTGTGTTGCATCTATGTCGGCTTCCTCTTCCAGGGTAACCGCTCGAGGAAGCCTTGACAGAGAGTCTTCTGGGTTGTGTGACTCAGGGCGATACTCCACATGACAACTGAATTCCTGGAGTTGAAGCTTTCACTACTCAATTTGCAGCGGTGGCTTGGCAGCAGTACCCTTGAATAGAGGAATTAGTGGTTTGTGATTTGTCATCACAGTGACTGGATTTCCATATACATAAAGGTGGAAATAGCAACATCCCCAGTGGGGTTCATCGACAGAATATCGACACCTAAAATATCACAATATCACAATATCGAGTTTTAAATATCGATGTCAAAAGTATCAACATAATATATTTAGAATGGAAAGTCCAAAAATATTGAAAAGATAAATATCGATGTAAAAAATATAGTTGTACAAAATATCAGTTTTTAAATATACATATATAAAATAAAATAATAAATATTAAATATGTTAAATAATACAATTAATATAAAAAAGTAGATTTAATATACATTTAAAAACAATTATTTAGCTATTAATTTACATTTATTTTATAATTTTAGTGTTGCATAGCGGAGGAATAAAAATAACTATTTCCACTTCAGTGAGTGCAACAGTAGGGAAATTGTTGGATTGCGGAGGGATAAAAATCATTATTACCACTCCAATAATTGCAACAGTAGGGAAAGTGTTGGGTTGCACAGGGGTAACAATTAATATTCTCACTACAGTCAGTTCAAAATTAAAAACACAAGATATTAACAACAAAAATATTTTAAAAACAAAATAAATAAACAAAATATATAAATATGTTAAAACTTAAAAGTTCAAATATTTTTTACAAAACATATTATAATGTTGAAAACATATGACACATACCTACAAATATTATATTAAATGATATAAAAATTATTTTCAAACAAAGAAATATTTTTAATTACAAATTATTTAGAAACAAAAACATTAATTATTACGTACATTTACTTTTTTTATTTCCTACCCTACAACACAACAAAATTCACAAACCACATCTACATTTTCTTTAAAAATGTACTTCCATAATTAATATAATTCATGAGCAATTAAAGAAATATTATTAATTAAAAAACAAATTAATAAAAATAAATTAACTTCCCACATTTTACCCCTTTAATACCCACAATGCACAGCTAAAATTAAACTGGTAGAAAATTAATTGCAAAATTAAAACTTATTTTCAATTAAAAAACTAATAGTATTTAACAACTAATTATAAAGTAAGTAAAATTAATTCACTCCCCTCCCTTTACCCCTATAAAAGTAAAGCCCACACCCAAAAAATATAAACAAATACCATAATTAAATATCAATTATTTCATTAATAATAATGATCAATGAATTATTAGTTGATTAAACATAAATTACTTCCCACCTTTTACCCCTATAAACTCCACAACCCACACCTAAAATGACTCATAATTAATACACAATCAATTAACTAATATAAATTAACAACTAATTATTAATTAATCAAACATTACTTCCCCCCTTTACCCCTATAAACCCCACAAGCTGCACCTTAAAAAAATTACACAATTGCCATAATTAATCACCAATTAATTAATTAATATTAATTAACAACCAATTAATAAATAATTAGAAAGAAATTACTTCACACAATCAACACTATGAAATCTCAATTAAATAAATAATATTAAGTGAATTTTTTTAAATTAATTTATTATAATGAAACTACTTCCCACCCTATTCCCCTATAAACCCACAACTCACTACAGAACTAAAAAACACAAAATTGTATTTAATTAAAATTGATAACTACTAAAAATGTAACCCATATATTAACAAACATAAACAATACACTAAAAACATACATCACATACATTTAAAATATAAACTAAAATACATACCACTAATTAAAAAATCAATCTTTGAAACAACTATATTTTTGCAAATAATATTATTGACTTGATTTTTTTAAAAACAATATTTCTTACCTTAAATCCGATATTTTTGACCATGCTATTCTTGCTGTCGATATTTCTGTGTCACAATATTTTCAACTCAATATTTATGTATGTTGATATTCTGCTTGCATAACCCCCCAGTGGATGGCTGCTGCCTCTTTCTCGATCTGAGAGTATCTCTGTGCAGTGTTGGTTAAAGAGTGGGTTGCAAAGGCCATGGGGACCTACTCATCCTCCTCCATGGATCGTTGTATCAGGACCACCCCCAACCCTTTAGGGCCTTCATCCACAACTATGGTGATGTCCTTCCGGGGATCAAAATAGGCCAACGTAGTGTTGGATGGGAGAGTGTCAATAATTGACCATGCCTAAGGAACTTTGCACTTCTGTGGCAGAGGCAGGTGCAGGTGCTTCCTTGATGTCTCGGACTTTGTCGGGTTCCAAAGTCACTCTCTCTGACGAGAACACGCATCTAAAAAAGTGTAATTTGCACTTATTGCGATGAAGAGCTAGACTTGACTCCTGAATCCTGTGGAGCACCCTCTTCAATCTCGCATTGTGCTCTGGCACGGTCTTTCCATAGAATAAAATGTAATCACTGACATTTAAAACAGCTGGGAGGCCAACCAGAAATTCCTGAATAGTGTTTTGAAACACTTTGGCGGCACTGGAGATACCAAAGCTCAAATGCTTGTAGCGCCGCAACCGACGTGGGTTGAAAAAGTTGTAATGGAGTGGGATTCCACATCCAGGACGAGCTGGTGATATCCTCAACATAAATCATGCTTTGAAAACCAACCAGCTCGACTGAGTTCACTAATCAGGTCATTTATAGTGGGTGTCAAGTGTCTCTCCCTCTATATCACGACATTGGGCATACACATATCTGTGCATCAGCACCTCACCAGACTGTTTAGGTTTTCGTGTCACCACAATCGGTGATACCCACAGTTTTGGTCCTGTTACTTGCTCAATGATACCTGCAGTCTCAAGCTTGTCTAATTCCTTCTCTACAAGAGATCTCAAATGAAAATCTGCGTGCCAATGTTGGAGGGCTATTGGCCTCACGGACGGGTAAATATGCAGGTGGATCTCCTTGCCCTTCAGGCACCTGATTCATTCAAAGATGGTATAAAATTTGCAGAGGATGTGAGCAATAGTTTCCTGATGTATGCCAAAAGTGAAGGTTACTATGCTAAGATCTTCGGCCGCCGGCCAGCCTAGGGGCATTACATGGGCTTCATTTTTGACGTATATATAGGACTCCACTGAGTGGGACCCATACGATAATGTATCCTTGAACTTGCCTCGCATCCCTAGGGGTATATCTTGGCCATAGACGAATACCTTGATCGTAGCAGAGTGCAATTTTGCGGCAGATCTCATGGTGTGGTAGGCTTTGGCAGACATGATGTTGATGGTCACCCTGGTATCTACCACAGCATTGGTGAGGTGATCTCTGACCCGTATCTGGCATTGCAGCAAGTGGCGTGGGGTTTGGGTGGTAGTGCTGATGGTGAAAACATTGTGGATGGGGTGTTCTTCAGTTTCGTCATCATCCATGTCACTGCTTCTCTTTTTCTTCTGGGATATCTTTGATGGTGGTACTCTGCACTCACTCTTTTCCTGACCTGCAGACGCTCATGAAATGGTTGAGTTTTCTGCACCCTGCGCACTTTTTTCCTCTTACTGGGCATATTGAGGGGCGATTACTTTTTGCTGTGCAGTACCCACAGGTCCGTGGTTTGGTACCATCTCTCTATCCTTGTTTGGCATTGGGATGTTGTGTGATACTGTTGACTGGTTCAGTCTTCACCAGGGTCTTTAGTGCTGCTTCCATGTAAGCCGCGCGGGCTCTGGAGAGTTCTTTAGTTCTACCCATTGTCAGGATGTCCGCTAGAGACTTTCCAGACTATTTTAGAATTTGTTCCCGGAGTTTGGCAGAGTCACATCCCTGAATGATATGCCCTCTTATTTCCTCATTTTCATAATTAAGACCACACGTAATGGCAAGTTCCTTCAGGCATGCACAAAAGACATTGATTGATTCATCAACCTGGTCTATCGCTTGACGAAACACAAACCTCTCATTGTCCTGCTTCGCCATTGGTTCAAAATGAGTGGTGAGAGCCGCTATGAGGGCAGCTTGGAAGCTGCTTCATTAATGGACTTCGAGATTTTGTAAATGTCTCTTCCCCACAAGTGAAGGATCAGCACCCTCTTTTGTGCATTGTCTACTTGAATTGATTGAAAGATCAGCAGCACTCTCTCTACCCATTCTTTCCACTTAGGGGCTTGTTCCGACGGAGCACCTTCTACAGTGAAAAGCACCACTGCTGGTATGTTCTCCATGGTGTTAATGCAGGTTCTGTGAGTACTATAATGTCTCTTGCATAATTATTCCTCTCGCTCTCAAGTTTTGATTGTGCCAAGAAAATACCACCAGCTCTACGCCTCCCTGTGTCCAGTAAAAGGGAGCAGCCTACCCACAGATATCATCCGCCACAAGCACACTCTGCTTCAGGGGCAGGATGACCATGCAAGGCATCCCCTTCAGTCTCTGTGTGCACTATTTCCCAGAGACCAGCAATGTTACACTGAATCTGGCTCCTCTTTAATTTATCACTCGCCTGTTGTTCACAGCCAGCAGGGGGCACTTCCTCACATGCTCAGCCCCACAAGGACAATACCGATATTCAGTCTTGGTCTTCACCCCCTGGCAGGGGAAATACCTGCCTTCTGCACCGAGGCTCTGTCCAAACCACACGTCATTGGAGGCCCCTGTTCACTGCAGAATGCACACTGGGCTGCTCTGGGCTGAACCAGTCATGTGGAACAAGAACTGCGTACTTCACTGCAAGTACGTGGCCGCCACACAATGCCGGGGGCAATGGAAAAGACACCAATGTCGTATTGCGATTAGGTGGCACCCAAGAGGGGCCACGACCAAGATGAGGATGGCCGGATGGGGGTAGGCCCAATGGCCTGGGTAACAAAAGACACAGAGAAAGGTTTGTTGTCAAACTCTTCCCCGGCCCGGTTCTTGTCTGACCACCACGCTCGGCTGGGGAGTATTTATTACTTATGCTCCATGAGGTGCAGGACAACCCAAAACATTTGCACTACAGGTTCCCACCCCTGCGTCCTGTGTAGACTATCCCAATCAAAGTCGCTCCTGTTACGTCACTGGAGCGACACTACACACTTGCAGAAAAGGATCAAAAGTGTAAATAAAATTAATATATAAATAAAATGCATAGGGCAATACTTTCACCAGATACATATCTGTGGTCAAAGAAATGACTAAACTGCAAATTTATATATATTGCCTGGACAATATATATATTGCAGCACAATATATTTGAGTGTCATGCAGTATTAACTGAGAGGACCTGGTGTGGAAGGATTTATTTGGTCAACTATTGACATCGAATTTATTATGAAAATGATTCTATAGCCACTACATAGGACATCAGTTAGAGGTCACTCCTGTTTTTTTTCCTTGCAACCCCTGGTCCCTAGCACTGACCTGTTGTTAATGCAACCCCTAGAATCTGAGGATGTAAATGCAGCACCAAAAACAAGCCAGATCTGATGTATGTGCAAAAATAAAAAGGAAGCTTCTTTGCCTCAGGCTAGCTGAGCTCACTGGAGCAGTAAACTGTTACAAAATGTTTCAATTGACCATCAGCCAGCATCTGCTTAATGGTCACCTAGCAACCAATCTTTTAGGGATTCCTTACCGGAGCTCTCTAGTGTAAAACAGTAGCTTTCGTCTACTTTCCTCTGTTGCTGCAAACATTTAACTTCACTTGCAATCCAGAGAGAAATTCAGAGGCATGTAGAAGATAAAGTAAGATCTCTTTATATTATCTTTAGTCTGATATGGATCTATTCTGGACACTGCAAGTAGAACTGCAGTGCCAGTGATTCCCGGTCCCAGTGCTTAGTTGAGGTCAGAGTCACAGACTTTCTATAACTGTTGTGACTTAGTTAAAATAGTTGCAGAGTTGGATAGGTGAGGGTCACTGCAACAACCTTCTGGTTTACAGCAACCCTCATTTTTATGTGAATGAAGAAAATGAACTGAAATTGGCACATTAAGCCAAAAAAACTTTAGTGCAGAGTGTGTAGTTGCGCTAGGATCTTGGGTGTGAGAAGCCAACTACAGCCTGCTCCAAGCATGGAACATGAGGCCTCCGTGCGGGGAGCAGGTTCGGTGGAAGTTAGCAACAGGACACACTTGGGTGCCGATCACGATCCGGTAAAAAATTCCCCCGTGCGACTCGTATCGGGTCTTTTTACCGTACGAATCGTACAAGTGCCGTACGAACTGGCAATCACGATTCGCATGGTAAAAAGTCCATACGAACCGCACTGGGAATCATTCCCCACTCGTCCCCGGGTCGGAAAATGTGTCCGACACGTCCTCGGACGATTTACCTTACAAACGTGAAAAACCAAGTCCGACCTAGGAATCACGATCCATCCCGTGCGTCCGAGGTTACAACCGTATGGAAAAAACACCGTCCGCACCGAACTCCTACAGCAACCATGGAGACATGTGCCCGCATACGCGCCCAACACTCCCCCCAGCCCCCGTACGTCCGACACGTACCCCCCGTATATGTATACCCCCACCCGTCTAGGTACACCCCAGTACGTTCCAGTCGAACCCCCACCCCAGGACGTGTCATAGCCCCGTCTACCCACACCCCAGTACGTTCCAGTCGTACCCCCACCCCAGTACGTGTTGTACCACCGTCAATGTACACCCCCCCACCCCAGTACGTGTCGTACCACCGTCCATGTACACCCCCCCCCTGTACGTGTCGTACCCCCCATGTACCTACACCCCAGTACGTGCGAGCCACACCACCACCCCAGGACGTGTCATAGCCCCGTCTACCCACACCCCAGTACGTTCCAGTCGTACCCCCACCCCAGTACGTGTTGTACCCCCCGTGTACCTACACCCCAGTACGTGCGAGCCACACCCCCACCCCAGGACGTGTCATGGCCCCGTCTACCCACACCCCAGTACGTTCCAGTCGTACCCCCACCCCAGTACGTGTCGTACCCCCCGTGTACCTACACCCCAGTACGTGCGAGCCACACCCCCACCCCAGGACGTGTCATAGCCCCGTCTACCCACACCCCAGTACGTTCCAGTTGTACCCCCACCCCAGTACGTGTCGTACCACCGTCAATGTACACCCCCCCACCCCAGTACGTGTCGTACCATCGTCCATGGACACCCCCCCACCCCTGTACGTGTCGTACCCCCCGTGTACCTACACCCCAGTACGTGTCGTACCCCCGTGTACCTACACCCCAGTACGTGCGAGCCACACCCCCACCCCAGGACGTGTCATAGCCCCGTCCACCCACACCCCAGTACGTTCCAGTCGTACCCCCACCCCAGTACGTGTCGTACCACCGTCAATGTACACCCCCCCACCCCAGTACGTGTCGTACCCCCCGTCTACCCACACCCCAGTACGTTCCAGTCGTACCCCCACCCCAGTACGTGTCGTACCACCGTCAATGTACACCCCCCCACCCCAGTACGTGTCGTACCATCGTCCATGGACACCCCCCCACCCCTGTACGTGTCGTACCCCCCGTGTACCTACACCCCAGTACGTGCGAGCCACACCCCCACCCCAGGACGTGTCATAGCCCCGTCTACCCACACCCCAGTACGTTCCAGTTGTACCCCCACCCCAGTACGTGTCGTACCACCGTCAATGTACACCCCCCCACCCCAGTACGTGTCGTACCATCGTCCATGGACACCCCCCCACCCCTGTACGTGTCGTACCCCCCGTGTACCTACACCCCAGTACGTGCGAGCCACACCCCCACCCCAGGACGTGTCATAGCCCCATCTACCCACACCCCAGTACGTTCCAGTTGTACCCCCACCCCAGTACGTGTCGTACCACCGTCAATGTACACCCCCCCACCCCAGTACGTGTCGTACCATCGTCCATGGACACCCCCCCACCCCTGTACGTGTCGTACCCCCCGTGTACCTACACCCCAGTACGTGTCGTACCCCCCGTGTACCTACACCCCAGTACGTGCGAGCCACACCCCCACCCCAGGACGTGTCATAGCCCCGTCCACCCACACCCCAGTACGTTCCAGTCGTACCCCCACCCCAGTACGTGTCGTACCACCGTCAATGTACACCCCCCCACCCCAGTACGTGTCGTACCCCCCGTCTACCCACACCCCAGTACGTTCCAGTCGTACCCCCACCCCTGTACGTGTCGTACCCCCCGTGTACCTACACCCCAGTACGTGTCGTACCCCCCGTGTACCTACACCCCAGTACGTGCGAGCCACACCCCCACCCCAGGACGTGTCGTACCACCGTCAATGTACACCCCCCCACCCCAGTACGTGTCGTAACACCGTCCATGTACACCCCCCCACCCCTGTACGTGTCGTACCCCCGTGTACCTACACCCCAGTACGTGCGAGCCACACCCCCACCCCAGGACGTGTCATAGCCCCGTCTACCCACACCCCAGTACGTTCCAGTCGTACCCCCACCCCAGTACGTGTCGTACCCCCCGTGTACCTACACCCCAGTACGTGCGAGCCACACCCCCACCCCAGGACGTGTCATAGCCCCGTCTACCCACACCCCAGTACGTTCCAGTCGTACCCCCACCCCAGTACGTGTCGTACCCCCCGTGTACCTACACCCCAGTACGTGCGAGCCACACCACCACCCCAGGACGTGTCATAGCCCCGTCTACCCACACCCCAGTACGTTCCAGTTGTACCCCCACCCCAGTACGTGTCATACCACCGTCAATGTACACCCCCCCATCCCAGTACGTGTCGTACCATCGTCCATGGACACCCCCCCACCCCTGTACGTGTCGGACCCCCCGTGTACATACACCCCAGTACGTGTCGTACCCCCCGTGTACCTACACCCCAGTACGTGCGAGCCACACCACCACCCCAGGACGTGTCATAGCCCCGTCTACCCACACCCCAGTACGTTCCAGTCGTACCCCCACCCCAGTACGTGTCGTACCACCGTCAATGTACACCCCCCCACCCCAGTACGTGTCGTACCATCGTCCATGGACACCCCCCCACCCCTGTACGTGTCGTACCCCCCGTGTACCTACACCCCAGTACGTGTCGTACCCCCCGTGTACCTACACCCCAGTACGTGCGAGCCACACCCCCACCCCAGGACGTGTCATAGCCCCGTCTACCCACACCCCAGTACGTTCCAGTCGTACCCACACCCCAGTACGTTCCAGTCGTACCCCCACCCCAGTACGTTCCTGGCGCACCCCCAACACAACCTCCTAAGTACGGAGCGCACCCCATGCCCCAACATCACAACCGCATGTACGAGTTGTACAAAGCCACACACAAGGACCAAATCGTACAACCAAATGGCCCATGTACACACCGTACACACGCTCAAAACACACGTACACAACAAGGACAAAACAAAACAACTCAACAATACACCATTCGAAAGGCACACAGCCACTAAACATGGCCAACAACCACTAAAATAACACAATCACTGACCTGCAACTGTCAAAAACAAACAGAGGCCCAATACACCACCACTCCTTATAACACACCCACCCAAAATTCAAACACTGCCACACCCACCCATGGACCAATGAAAAGGGCCCACACACACAAACCATGAGCCTTTGCAACAGACCCACTGCTGCCAGACACCACAGAACCAGACTACAAGCGACACCACATCTTACACTTGCACACCTTCACACGACCACCCTCACAAACACCCTCTCATCACATTCACACACACACACAACCATCCACACCCCCCCCAACATCCACACACCCCCCACACCCACACCATCCCCACCCACACCCCTCACCATGCCCACTACCAAGAATCCAAAGTTCAGTCACCGAGAGTTGGAGGTCCTTGTTGATCAAATCCTCAGAGTCGAGCCACAGATCTTTGGAACATTGGTCAGAAGCACCAGCCAGGCAGCCAAAACAGCCATGTGGCAGACCATCGTCGATGCTGTGAATGCTGTTGCGGACACCAGGAGGACCAAGCAGGATTGCCAGAACAGGTGGTACGATCTGCGGAGGAGGGTCAGAGCCAAGAGACAGGAGGAACACGACCAGGCCAACGCCACCGGAGGAGGGCCCTCCCGCAGAGCCGTACAGTACCATCCCTGGGAGGAGAGGGTGATGGCCATACTGCCGGTGGAGGCAGTTGAAGGAGTAGAAGGACTCCGAGACCCGGGTGAGTACACAAACAACGCACCTCACATGGGGGGAACTGCAACCACAACCAAAATTAATAACAGGCACGCAACCACCACAAGCCATCGCATTACTCAACCACACTCCATGAGCAGGCACATGCCACTGCTGCCACCATGCCCCATGCACCCAGCTGGACAATGTCAAGTCACAGGCCACAGAAGACAACAACACATGACACGGTAACCCGGATGGCGGGAGGCTGGGCACCAAGAATCACATAGTGCGACTCCAAAGCAGACAACAATGCCCTCTGCCCATATGGCCTAGGTCACAGGCAGACAAACACTGTGTCCCAACACAGGAATGACTTGCCAGCAAATGGCGGACGCCTTGCATCAACACATGGGGGTGAAGGCACTGTTTTGCACATGCCAGCAGCTAATGAACAGCCAACAGTGTGAAAGAGTGGCAGCACACACCACCACAGCAGCAGCGCACAGACACACAGCAGACAAAATGGGTGCCTGGAGATCAGAAACAAACTCACATCAACAGGCCAAGGGCCACTCAAAGATCTGCTAACAGTGTGTGCCCAGGAAGCTGGGCCAAGGTGACAGAGGGTGACACACGGAGGGAGGGAGAGGGGGACACAGAGGGAGGGAGAGGGGGACTGAGAGGGAGGGAGACGGACAGAGGGAGGAAGCTGACACACAGAGGGAGGGAGAGGGGGACAGAGAGGGAGGGAGAGGGGGACAGAGAGGGAGGGAGACACAGGAAGATGGACACAGGGAGGAGGCTGACACACAGAGGGAGGGAGAGGGGGACAGAGAGGGAGGGAGAGGGGGACAGAGAGGGAGGGAGACACAGGAAGATGGACAGAGGGAGGAGGCTGACACACAGAGGGAGGGAGAGGGGGACAGAGAGGGAGGGAGAGGGGGACAGAGAGGGAGGGAGACACAGGAAGATGGACACAGGGAGGAGGCTGACACACAGAGGGAGGGAGAGGGGGACAGAGAGGGAGGGAGAGGGGGACAGAGAAGGAGGGAGACACAGGGAGAGCAAATCAGTCCTTTGGTGTGTGGGAATGTCTGCTCGTCAGCAGGTGGACTGCGTGCATGTAGACAAGGGTGGCCAGTGCCAGAACCCCCCCTCTTCATCATGGCAAAACGCAGGGCCATGTCACAACCTGTACACGAGCACAAGGACAGCCACCTGCATCATATAAGTGTGTGGATCCACTCCATGTGCACATGTACAGTGCTACAAGGAAGGCGCAAATGCATAGCTCGGCACACATGCACACTCCACTGCTGACTGCAGTCACACTTGACGCAGCAAGTAAGACTGTGCCACACATAGTTAAAGGGGCCAAATTGGTGCCCAAGGGACACACACATGCACAAGTGCACTGTGAGTGGAATGCAAGACAGATCCTAATTCCAAGAGGAAATGTGCCAACTTTGTAACGGATGAAACATGGATGGATCCAAATTAACATTTTCTCTCTCACACACAGGTCAACGTCGTGCTGCACCCCCCAACACTGGGGGGGAACACTCACAGGACCCGGATCTGCAGGAGACCGATCCCACCGGCAGCGACCACTCTCACCACTCTGCGGACGACCCCGACCGACCTGGCCCCTCTGGTGTCCAACCACCTGCAGCACCTGCGTCAGGTACAACCGTGCCAACCACCACCCCCACTCCTGCCACATCCCAGGAGACACCCAGGATCCCTGCCCCAACACCACAATGCAGCCAGGTTCGCCAGGAGGGACACGGTGTCCCGGGCACCCAGGAGGAGGCAGGCGACAACGCCAATGCCACCCCTCAGGGGTCCCGGAGACCCGATGTGCCCACAAGTGCAGGCCAGACGCAAGTGGGCAGGGGTGGTGGGAGTGGAGGACGGCGGAGGCGCGAGCCTGACCAGTTGGCTGGGGATCCGGTATTTTCCCATGTCCGTAACATCCTGGACTCATACCGGCAGGACACCACGGGCATGGCCCAGGTTGTGTCCGTCCTCGAGGGGATCAAGGTCCAGCAGGCCCAGCAACATGCGGAGCTAATAGCCTGTCTACAGCTACACCAACGGAGGATGGAGGACAGACAGGCTGAGCAAGTGACGGCGTCCCAGGGGATTCACGCTGAACTCCGTCGGATGGCCGACACCATGGCCGACCCTCCCTGTGCCAGAAGGCGGAGAACATCACCACCCACAGGGAGGGATCATGAGGAGGAGGAGGAAACATCTGACGGAGCATCCCAGACGTCGTCACGGCCTGCTGCTGAGGTTCCCCGCAGGAAGCCGGGTCGTCCACGGAAAGGACCGTGAGGGTGGCTGCTACATCACCATCTCCCAGGACACCTGGCCTGGCACCTGGCCCACTGGAGCAACAGCATCACAGCATCAAGAGACATTCTCTGCCACATGGCCCTGCTGGTCACTGGCTGACCAATGTTGACAAAGACTGTGGCATGGACTCTGAGGATTTCCAATGGCAAGGACACCAACTCCCCTACTGAACTTTGGATTCCCTAATCCCGGAAAGCCCCTCACTTTGTCCCCCCCCCCCCCAATAATAAATCACACTATTAAGAGTAGATGCCTGCTGGTAGCATTATTACCTAACATGTGTCTTGTACAGTCTAAACATGCCTGAGTCATCTGTTCACTTCAACCATCCACACCCTGGGGCCTGAGTCTGGCACAGGACACATGGGTCACAGTTTTTTAGGCAAGACAGACATGGAGCACCATACACACCCGTGATGGTCAGAACCAGCTGAGGGGGTGGCCGAACAACCGTGCTGACAGACACATTGAGTACAGCAACAGTCATGCGCAGAGGTCAGGGATCCTGGCCCGTGTCCTAGGGGGGCACCCAGGTACGTGTAGACAGGTGGCAGAACCATGTCCTGCAAGCTTGAGTCCGGTGGATGCAGAGAATGGGGTCATGGACAACGTTGGATGCATGGGGATGGCACATGTCACAATACCCACACAGTCATGGACATCATGCCCAATACACAGTCTCAGCACACACACACAGCTTGCATCTTGCCACTCGACACATTGACACATAGCCACAATCAGGGAATACCATGCCAGACATGCAGGATGCACCGTGCCAACACACCAGCATTGACTGAGAAGAGGCACCTTGGAGGCATAGGGACACCTTTAATAGTCATGTTTTTGGGATTGCAGAGGCAACTTGAAGTACACATGAACACATCATGTGGAGTAACATGTGGCTCAAACACTGGCACCCCCCTTCTGCAGCACAAATGCGTGATAGCCATGGAACTGGCACACAAGTGTCGGCTAACAGCTAAATACCCACAGCTGCTCACGGAGAGACTGCCATACACCATACATCCGCTGATGTGGAAGTCCCACGCCATGTCAAGACAATGTTAACCGTATGTGTCCGAGGGCAGTGTCACACACATTGATGCCTTCATCACAATCCACTATCCCATCACTGATGACTGACAACCAGGCAGCCCATCTATTCAGGTGTACCCAGCTGCATGTCGTGTCCCATGGGGATGCCACATGTCTGCAGAGGAACCAAACCCCGACCGGGGCAGTGTGCACACATCGTGAACAACTGCCACACCCAATACACCCCAGATGCATCCCTTACCCCATGGAGACTTCCAAACGTGTCCGTGCCTGTAACGCTGAGTCAGCCCACGATGCCATGTCCATGAGGAATAGCAGTGCCACAACAATGCAACCAGAAGACGGCATGCGCAGGTACCTGGGGAAGAGAGACACACAAGAAGTCAGCCACAAAAAGCACAGCCACTTGCATGTGCATTGACTCGACACATGTATGGATGAAAAAATGCTAGGTCACAATTATGAGTGGGGAAATACTACCATCACTGCCACCATCACTCCAGTGACACACCCACACATACCTCTGACTCACGTGCCATACATGCAGGTGGAGACACGCATCACAACACATGCCACACGGGGACCAAGGCGTGCACACTCAGACACTGGTACTCACCACTAAGCAAAGAAGTCGCGTATGAGCCGAGTCCGGATGTCCTCTTGCGGCTCCACATCCTCCACATCACTAGCCCCATTGCCAAGCCCTTCGTCCTCCACGGGTGGATGGTCCTCGTCATGTTGATTCAGGATGAGTGGCACAGCTCTTTCAACTGCCATGTTGTGCAGCATGCAGCAGACCATGAAGATCTTGCAGACCTTCGCCGGGGCATATGGGAGTGCGCCGCCGGTCTTGTGGAGGCACCGGAATCGGCTCTTCAGCATGCCAAACGTCCTCTCTATCACTCGCCTTGTCCGGCCATGGGCGGTGTTGTAGCGGAGCTGGGCCGGCGTGATGGGGTTGCGGAGAGGTGTCAGCAGCCAAGGCATGTTGGGATAGCCAGCGTCCCCTAAATGGAAAGCACATGGATATCGTTAGAACTGGCGAAGCGGTAGTGCTGCTCGGCCAAACAGAATACAGGACAGACAGACTGTACCCACCAACAACACATGCTCGTTCGTTGCGCAGCTGCATCATCATATCAGGCATCCCGCTACGCCTCATGATGTAGGCATCGTGTGCTGATCCTGGGAAACGAGCACAGACATGTGAAATCACCATGTTGGACAGACACACCACAAGGGCATTGATGGAGTGGTAGTGCTTCCGATTGCGGTACGCCACCTCCCGTGCGTGTGGTGGTACCAAACCTACATGTGTCCCATCTATGGACCCAATGACATGGGGCATCCCTCCCAGGGCATAGAAACCACGCTTGACCTCAGTCATCTGTTCAGGGGTTGGGAACTTGATGAAGTCATCCAGGTGAATCAACATGGCCTCCAAGAAATCATGCAGCACACCGCTGAACATGCTCTGGGACATGCCACCAACATGAGCTATGGTATTTTGGAAGGTACCCGTGGCAAGGAAATGTAGGGCAGCCATTACCTTCAGCTGGGGTGTCAGTGCCGTAGGATACCTGTGCTGCGGTTGCAGGTGTGGTGCCAGTCTCGCCGTCAGCTCCAGAATCAACGGTTGGGTGAAGCGGTAGAGCCGGATCCTGTCATTCTCCTGCATGGTGGCCAAGTCTGGAATTCTTCGGGCAACAGGAGGCGCTCTGCAGTAATTTGGAAGTGACAAGGAAGAGTGAGTGCACTACGAGAACAACTCATGTCTACTGAGCACATGTAAATCTGGCAATACACACATGCCACATAGGGAGTCAGGCATGTGCTACATGCCCAGGACACGTATGGATGCAAGGTGACACTCCTTCCAAGACCCAGCTACACACGGTGATTGAGAACCTCCCCATGCCACGCCATGGAAATAGCTGTGTCCCAGTGCAAGTGCACTGCCCGACGCAAGACAGGAGTGACATACACCCACACATCAGCAGAAGTGTGATGCCGATTGCAGAGACTGGCAGCGGAACACTTGAGCCACAGGTCACATGACATTACACTAGTCCAGCCCACACACCTTGCCATGAAGGTGCACATGTCATGACTCACCACACATTCCTTGTGAGTTTGCTGACATGGCCTTGTCACGCTACTCCGTGTCCCTTGCATACATGTGCACCTCACATCCGATAACACATGTGGCATGGTGTTGGGAACAGTGTGCAATGACAATCTACACACAGCCACATGTTGGTTGCTGCAACGGCTGCAGCTTTTGAGGGTGCTACAACATCAACCTGATGTAAATCCCGGACACATATATGGCATAGTCACATTGTGCACTGTGGGTAGTGATAAGTCATGTGTCATGACCCCTGTACCGGGCATCATGGGACACTTCCGTGTGTTGGTGTCCGTGCCATGCCAGTGACGCTCACCCCAAGTGCGCAGTCCCACATGCACACATGTCAAAGGAGTCAAGGGCATGCCTGGCACACATTGCACCCTCACACAGTACACATGTACACATCTCATCATACATCTGGTGCCTTCTCCACTCAGGAGGCATGTTCCACATCACAGCCTGTGACACCTGTGCCCCACACATGTGGTAATGCACAGACGATGCCTTGATGTCCATTCCTGGACAAGTATGTCCATCCATGGACAAGTATGTCCGCCCTATTCCTACATGTGTGTCGCCTATCACCACAGTGATGTGTAAAATCCGCCGTACTGCTGCTGAGAGGGCCTGTGCATGTTCCCAAATCACTGTGGGAGTGCTGCCGTATGTGTACCCATCGTGATGGCGAGCGTAGATGCGAGTGTACGGTCCGTGCCACTACGGGTACGCATACGCGTGCAGACCCATAGTGATGGAGAGCGTAAATGTGAGTGTACGGTCCGTACCACTACGAGTACGCATACGCGTGCAGACCCATAGTGATAGAGAGCGTAGATGCGAGTGTACGGCCCTATCACTATGGGTCTGCACGCGTATGCGTACCCGTAGTGGTGCGGACCGTACACTCACATCTACGCTCACTATCACTATGGGTCTGCACGCGTATGCGTACCCGTAGTGGTACGGACCGTACACTCACATCTACGCTCACTATCACTATGGGTCTGCACGCGTATGCGTACCCGTAGTGGTACGGACCGTACACTCGCATCTACGCTCACTATCACTATGGGTCTGCACGCGTATGCGTACCCGTAGTGGTACGGACCGTACACTCGCATCTACGCTCACTATCACTATGGGTCTGCACGCGTATGCGTACCCGTAGTGGTACGGACCGTACACTCGCATCTACGCTCACTATCACTATGGGTCTGCACGCGTATGCGTACCCGTAGTGGTGCGGACTGTACACTCACATCTACGCTCACTATCACTATGGGTCTGCACGCGTATGCGTACCCGTAGTGGTACGGACCGTACACTCGCATCTACGCTCTCTATCACTATGGGTCTGCACGCGTATGCGTACCCGTAGTGGTACGGACCGTACACTCGCATCTACGCTCACTATCACTATGGGTCTGCACGCGTATGCGTACCCGTAGTGGTACGGACCGTACACTCGCATCTACGCTCACTATCACTATGGGTCTGCACGCGTATGCGTACCCGTAGTGGTACGGACCGTACACTCGCATCTACGCTCACTATCACTATGGGTCTGCACGCGTATGCGTACCCGTAGTGGTGCGGACCGTACACTCACATCTACGCTCACTATCACTATGGGTCTGCACGCGTATGCGTACCCGTAGTGGTACGGACCGTACACTCACATCTACGCTCTCTATCACTATGGGTCTGCACGCGTATGCGTACCCGTAGTGGTACGGACCGTACACTCGCATCTACGCTCACTATCACTATGGGTCTGCACGCGTATGCGTACCCGTAGTGGTACGGACCGTACACTCGCATCTACGCTCACTATCACTATGGGTCTGCACGCGTATGCGTACCCGTAGTGGTACGGACCGTACACTCACATCTACGCTCACTATCACTACGAGTACGCATACGCGTGCAGACCCATAGTGATGGAGAGCGTAGATGCGAGTGTACGGTCCGTACCACTACGGGTACGCATACGCGTGCAGACCCATAGTGATGGAGAGCGTAGGCATGCATGTACGGGCCGTTGCCATGCATTTGGGGTGCCCTAGGGCCCCCACACGCACCGTACCTGTGTGTGATGCTCCAAATTACATAGGGGACAAGTATTAAGGCCTACATGCATGCTGGTTGTCATGGAGACCAAGTTCAAAATTCGAAATTGTTCTGGAAGGTGCACAGCAGAAGTCAGTTGGAATTTGTCTACTTTGTTGCAATGTGTTTGTGGGGCTGACATCATGCAGGAGAATGAAACCGATAGAGAACCCACAGACTGCTAGGTTTGTAGGGATTGGTGGAAACATAGGATGCAAATGTGAGTGACCAATCTCTCTGTACTCCTGTGCATGAGACTGGGCAGAAGGGCACATATAAGGCAGCCAGGTCCCATGAGGGAGCACTTGCCTGCACATCTTTGCATTCGTCGACCCAGCTGCTGCTACTGATTCCCTGGAACCATGTCAAGGGCTGTGGAGAGGACACAGCCATTCACCCTGGAGGAGAACATGGCTCTGCTGGATGTGATCCTCCCACAGTACTCCATGCTGTATGGGCGACCAGGGTATCAGGTGAGTGCATAGGCCACTGCCACAGACTGTCCCTATGTGGTGACTGTGACTTCTGCCATTGCGTCCAGGTGTAACACACATGCCATGTACTGTCGGGGGGGTCCCAGGGGGGGGGGTGCCTGATGTCTCCCAGCAGTGCCCTGAGACAGGAGGGGTGGGGGCCTATCACTCACAGCAGTGCCCTGAGACAGGAGGGGTGGGGGCCTAGAACTCACAGCAGTGCCCTGAGCCAGGAGGGGTGTGTGCAGAGTCCTCCCAGCAGTGCCCTGAGACAGGAGGGGTGGGGGCCTATCACTCACAGCAGTGCCCTGAGACAGGAGGGGTGGGGGCCTAGAACTCACAGCAGTGCCCTGAGCCAGGAGGGGTGTGTGCAGAGTCCTCCCAGCAGTGCCCTGAGACAGGAGGGGTGGGGGCCTATCACTCACAGCAGTGCCCTGAGACAGGAGGGGTGGGGGCCTATCACTCACAGCAGTGCCCTGAGACAGGAGGGGTGGGGGCCTAGAACTCACAGCAGTGCCCTGAGCCAGGAGGGGTGTGTGCAGAGTCCTCCCAGCAGTGCTCTGAGACAGGAGGGGTGGGGGCCTATCACTCACAGCAGTGCCCTGAGACAGGAGGGGTGGGGGCCTATCACTCACAGCAGTGCCCTGAGACAGGAGGGGTGGGGGCCTATCACTCACAGCAGTGCCCTGAGACAGGAGGGGTGGGTGTGATGCACAGTGTGAGCCTTGATCATTGATTGTGACATTGCCATCATTCCACCTGTGTACCCACTGTGGCACGTAGTGCTTTTTCCCTCACCAGGGGATGATGTCCCTATGACAAAGGTGCAATGCGTTGGCTGCATGACATGCCTTGTTGTAACCAGCTAATTTGTACCCATATGTCTCTCTGTGACATGTGGCTGGTGTATTGATGTGGTGTCACTTGTTCCTCCTCACAGGTAGGCGCCACTGCCAAGGAGCAGATCTGGCTGACCGCCGTCAGTGCCGTGAGGGGTGTGGATGGTCGGAGGCGGAGCCTGCCCCAGGTGAGGAAACGCTGGCAGGATATCCGGTGCTGGACGCGGAGGATTGCACGGCTCCTGCTGGGGGACTCACCTGAGAGCCACAAGAACCGCGGCCGCCGCCGTCTGAGCCACCTCCACAGGCGTGTGCTGCCGGTGGTCTTTCCAGACCTGGAGAGGCGCTTACAGGCGATGCAGCAGCCGGAAGGGGGTAGGTACATGTGTGTTTGTTGTGTGTCACCGGCATTTGTAAGGGCACAGTAGCATGAATTCACTGGCAGGGTTTAAAGGTGCTGTGCAGATCCTGTTTGCCCCAGTATAGCGCTGTGCCCCTGCCACCCTTCCCCTCCTTGCAATGTGTTCCCTGGTCTCTGTGTAGTCACTCCTTCACAGGGTAATGTAGGCTGGCGCTTTGTCCACGGGAACAATGTCTGTAGCATCATGTGTGGGGGTGGTGTGTAACAGGTTGTGGGACATTGCCTGTGCACTGTCAAGTTCACTGCATGTGGGTTCCATGTCAGTTGGCACTGATGCTGACTCCAGACATGGGAGTTGGTCTCTCATGTGTCATGCCTTACAGCGCGCATGTCCCATGTAGTGGCCTGTGACATGATGTGCATGAGTGTGCGATACACATAGTGCAGGGATGGTGACGTGTGTTGCAGTCATTACCATTCAGTAGCATGTAGTTGCGTGCCCACTACTGTCCCCTGGGGCACCTTTTCCTCAGTGGTGTATGTGTCATCATAAACGTGGCCACTGTCAGTGTCTACAGCGTAAGTTGTGCTCTGTGCCATTGTCCCCTGTCACCATGTATATAGACGTGCTATTTTGTACAGGTGTCCACTGTGCAGCCTGACCTGATTGTCCTTCTTCATACTCACAGTTGCCAGTGCCTGTGTGTCTTGTTATACTCATCTGAGGATGGGCACTGGTACCTCATTATTTGTACAGGCGCACCTTGGCTGTTTGGCGTCCAATCTTGCTTTTTGCCTGCCCCTGTGTGTATCACCCAGACTATGAGATGTTGGTGCCACCTGTGTCTCAACAATTTGCCTCGTGTAGGGTCTTGTTGGGGCGGGCAATGCCTATGTGTTAAATCCTGATTACCACTTGCTGGGTCTGGGCAGTGTGTGATGTGTCTGGACACACACGCAATGTGCAGTGACAGAGTCATGTTGTGCATGTTTTCAGCATTACCTATGCAGCATGTGTCTCAAGTTCATGGATATGGTCCCTGGTCATCGGTATTTTCGCCAACGCTGTGTGGTGCAGATGCAGTGCTGGATTGTCCCCAGGGCCTGGGTGCTATGTCAGACTCCTTTTCCTGTGTTTAGCTATTGTCTCATGCTCTCCATGGTATTTCAGTGGCATGGTGGCTCAACCAACTGTGTGTTTCATGCCCTACATCGGTACCCTGTTCAGTAGATGTTAGGGATCTTCCTTTTCAGGCCATGCAATGTTACCTATGTAGATTGGACTCATGTGACAGATGTGTACAGGTGTCTGATTAATTTCTGTCTCTCCACCCTGCCCACAGCATCGTCGGGGGACACAGAGGGAGACATGGACACAGACCAGGCGGAGGGACCGAGCACCAGTGCCAGCCGTGACATCGGGTCTGGCACATCGAGTGGTACAGAGGCGGAGGAGAGTGTGGCCGAGGACCTGTCGACTGGCACATCAGACTACGAAGCTGACAGGTCCGGGGACGATGTCTCCGAGTGGGCGGAGGCTGCACCAGCAGCTGACAGCGGAACAACACCTCGCACCGCCCCCTCAGTTTCCACCAGCCACCTCCCACTTGCTCGTGTCCCTTCCCAGCGTGCCCGGTCACAGCATGTCTCCTTCCTGCCAGGCACCGCACCCCCTGCCCCTGTCTCCACTGCTGCCGCCAATGCAGAGTCTGTGGACATCCAGCGGCAACTGCAGGTTGGTCAGGCTGCGATCCTTAATGTCCTCCATGCCCACGGCAAAACCCTCACCAACATCGAGGCTTTCTTGGAGGGCATTCATTCATCGCAGGCTGACCAACGCAACTTGCTGAGGTCCATCGACTCCACACTGACTGCAGCAGTGGGTCTCCTGCAGCGCGACCTCCCCCCACCTACCCCTGCCCCATCCACACTTCCCACTCCCATGCCTGTCACACGTACACCCAGACGTCGGCATGCACCCACATCAACGGACACGGGCACCACACCAGCAGGGAAGGTCCACCGCACTCCTCCTGACACGCACACACAGGGTGAGGTAGGCACACCCACTGGGTCGGGGGGCAAACGTGTGACACGCAGCCATAGTGGGAGTCCGCATTCCACCCAGTCCACTCCCTCCAAATCCCCTCCCCTCAGCTCTCCTGGCCACATCTCCCCCAAGGACTCCTTCATGGCCGCTCTGTCCCTGAGCCCCACAGTTACACCACCACGCAAGCGGTCAAGGAGGTCCCCGGTCAGGGTGGTTGAGTCTCCCCCCCTGTCTCCACCCTCCCCCGGTGGCGCTGCGACCCATCCCTCTGACCCCCCCCCCCTCCTTGGGGCCTGAGGTCCCTTCGGGTGCAGGGGACTCCCTGGAGGACCTTGCAAAGGTGTGTAGTGCCATCCTGGCCTCCGCCTTTGGCACTGACCCACCCCCTGTGGTGGAGTCCTCCATCCCTGCACCCACAACGCCGCCCCTTTGCCCTGATGTCCCTGCGGTGCCTGTTGCTTCCCCCCCCCTGATGCCCTCACCAGTGTGGAAGACGATGCCATTTGACTGTGCAGGCAAGGTAGGGGACACGCATCCCACTGTGTCCCCCATCCAGCTGAGAATCATTGACTGCCCTATGGGCTTTGTGAATATTGAACTGCCTGCGATCCACGGACATTGTGCTCATGCTGAATGAAGCTTAATTTTGTTTTCATTATCACACTACTGCTATGCTGGTATTGGTGTTGGTGGGGCTGCTACATGGTTTTGGGTGGTGTGTAAGGGTTTGGGTGTGTGGGATATGTAGTAGTGTACTGCTCATTGGTGGGACCCTGTGATCTGTGTGCCATCACAAGGTGTTGGCTAACTTTCTTTGTTCATGTAAGCAGTTACTGCATGGTGCACTTGTCCCAGGGTGTATTCCTTCCTCTGTGTACCCAGCTTTCTTCCCTGCAGGGTGTTCCCAATGTTTAGCGCAGAGCTGTGTCTACATGAGCTGTGTGTGTGACGGAGCCCTTCTACTTTGGCCATGCATGCAGGGCCATGTCTCCACCTGCGACAATCGTGGCATCCTTGGTGATCACTGTACTTGTGTGTGGAGTCTGTTGACATGAGTTCATGGGGACATGTTCCCTTGTAGCCAGTATGCATGTGGATAATTCTGGCCTCACACACATGTGTTACACCCCTCCTGTCTCAGGGCACTGCTGGGAGTGATGGGCACCCACCCCTCCTGTCTCAGGGCACTGCTGGGAGGACTCTGCACCCACCCCTCCTGTCTCAGGGCACTGCTGGGAGGACTCTGCACCCACCCCTCCTGTCTCAGGGCACTGCTGGGTGGACTCTGCACACACACCTCCGATTTCAGGATATGTGCGCTTGGCACATACACGGTGGGGGTACGCACAATGCATTCGAGGTGAGGGTACGAGTCTACTGACACTGGTGTGGTGGGGGTACGCTCCGTACGTCCGCGGGTGTGGGTACGGGTCGTACTTACACTGTTGGCATGGGGGGTACGCTCCTTGCATTCGCGGGTGGGGGTACGGGTCGTACTTACACTGTTGGGCTGGGGGGTACGCTCCTTGCATTCGCGGGTGGGGGTACGGGTCGTACTTACACTGTTGGGCTGGGGGGTACGCTCCTTGCATTTGCGGGTGGGGGTACGGGTCGTACTTGCACTGTTGGGCTGGGGGGTACGCTCCTTGCATTCGCGGGTGGGGGTACGGGTCGTACTTACACTGTTGGGCTGGGGGGTACGCTCCTTGCATTTGCGGGTGGGGGTACGGGTCGTACTTACACTGTTGGGCTGGGGGGTACGCTCCTTGCATTCGTGGGTGGGGGTTCGAGTCGTACTTACACTGTTGGCATGGGGGGTACGCTCCATGCATACGCGGGTGAGGGTACGGGTCGAACTTACACTGTTGGGGTGGGGGTACGCTCCGTACGTCCGCGGGTGGGGGTACGGGTCGTACTGACACTGTTGGCATGGGGGGTACGCTCCTTGCATACGCGGGTGGGGGTACGGGTCGTACTTACACTGTTGGGCTGGGGGGTACGCTCCTTGCATTTGCGGGTGGGGGTACGGGTCGTACTTACACTGTTGGGCTGGGGGGTACGCTCCTTGCATTCGTGGGTGGGGGTTCGAGTCATACTTACACTGTTGGCATGGGGGGTACGCTGCATGCATACGCGGGTGAGGGTACGGGTCGAACTTACGCTGTTGGGGTGGGGGTACGCTCCATGCATACGCGGGTGGGGGTACGGGTCGTACTTGCACTGTTGGGCTGGGGGGTACGCTCCTTGCATACGGGGTGGGGGTAGGGTCCGTACATATCCGTCCCCACGCTATGTGATGTTTGTGCGGCCCGTACCCAGGCCTTTGCCACGTGGGTGCGATCCGTCCCGCCATTGTTGGGGTGACGTGTGTGGGCGTGGTCCGACTCGTACCCACGCTCTTCAGGCGTGGGTACGGGACGTACCTGTCTGGTTGTGTTGCCGGTTCGCGTGGTGACGGACTTCCGTTGTGGCGGTCGCTGGCTTATCAGGACACGCCCCCACCCCCTCGTGGTGACCAGGGCATGGGAGTCAGGTATGTCCAGGCCATGTGTGGTGTGTGACTTATGTGGTTGTTTTGTGGCCTGCCCTGGTCGTGCCACCCCCACCCCACCCCACTTTCCCCCCTCCCTTAGTTATTCTGACCTTCTGCGGCGTCTGCGTCATAACCTGTAGAGGAGGTGTACTGCTATGAGGGCAGGGATGAATCGTAGGTTCTGGTCCATGTCTGTCCGTCGCGTACTGGTCCTCCTTGTTCGCGTCGTCGTCTGTCCGTCGCGTACTGGTGGTCCTTGTTCGCGTCGTCCTGATTTCCCGGCAGTTTTTGGCTGCCGCAAAATATTCACCGTGCGGGGTGACGTCGGTGCGAATCGTGATTCCTGGGTCGTGAATGGCTGGCTGCGAGCGTCCCGACGTCAGGTCGGCGCTTTCCCGGATCGCATTGGTAGGTGTTTTATGTTCGGTCGGGCTTTTTTACGAATCGTACGGTAATGGTGTACCCGT
Organism: Triturus cristatus; assembly: GCF_964204655.1. Lineage (NCBI taxonomy): Eukaryota > Metazoa > Chordata > Amphibia > Caudata > Salamandridae > Triturus > Triturus cristatus. The sequence goes on from NC_140586.1 coordinate 724,041,186, forward strand.
GCGAATCGTAATTCCTTGTTTGTAAAAATTGACGACCGGGTACGCGTCGGGCGGAGATTATGCTCCGTCCGACGGTTCGTACCCGGTTTTTGCCGGATCGTGATCGGCACCTTGGTGTGTGAAGAGCTAAAGGTAGTCTGGCCCTAGGATAGGGGCACTGCTATCAGTTGCAACATGCGCAATAGAACAAAAACACAGGCAGAGTAAAAGACAAAAACAGTCTACTCCCAGCAGGCAGCACACAGGTGTGAGTAAAGCAGCACATGCAGTGGCGTAACAAAATTTGAGGGGGCCCTCTGCAAGATACATGGAGGGGACCCCGCTCCGAATTTTATCAGGAACTCTCGGGCGAAAGTACTGTGCCGAGTGTGGCCCCTAAAGCCCTGGGGTCCCCCGCACGGTGGGGACAGTTGGGGCCTGTGTTACGCCCCTGAGCAGAGGCATTAGAACCATGGTACCAACAGGGTGAAGAACCAATGGCAGTCTGATTTCAGCACAGAAGTGCTGCTATCAGTAGTGCAACATCAAAGACATCATTTAGGGGTTGCATTTGCAACCCCTCGCTTTCTAATTGCTTTGAACCTTGGCAAATCCCTTTGCAATCACTGGCCTTAAAAGTGGCAAAATCAGTTGAAAGAAAAAAGGGCTTGCAAATTGGCCCTCTCATACTGATGGTAATTTTTGGATTCATGGGACCTCTATTGCAAATTGCTGATGCTAGCACATTTGAAGCAATTCTTGGCATAAAGGAGGGTAATCATGGCAAATGGGAGGGGGTAACAATAACAAAAAGCTGACCCTGTCATTTTTGACATAAGCATCAGGTCTGGTAAATGGACGACATTATTTACGAAGTTTTGATGCTGAAATGGTGAAAGTTATTTTTGATATATTGGGCAGCCCTAGCACATTTTGAACAGAATGGAGTCATCTGGGGAGTGTTACATTTTCATTGGCTTGGCACACTGTAAAAGGATTTGAATATGCAAGTTACCTTTGAGAGTGCCGCTTCAGAGCCTATGGCTTATTAGAAAATTTATTTGAATATTGTGCTTTAAAGTTTGCACTATTTGATCCCACTTTGTTCAGAATTCTCTTGGGGGAAGAAGGAGAAACCCCATGAATCTCCTTAGAATATGTCTTGCTCACTCTATTTCCTCGCTCACTACAATCTATGGGAAGTATTATTCCCCACCACTTTCAAAGATCATGCCAGCTAAACAGCACACAACTATAGGTGGTATCTAATAGATGTTTGTCTATGTTCTGTAATGTGTACTTAATCATCCAGTTATGGAATTTCAATGTTGTTAGTTATTCTGATGTTATAAGGGTTAAGGTTAAGTAACATCACTTTTAGAGAACATTCAAGATCAAAGGTCATGAATGCCACTTCCTGTGAGATCACAAAGGTCAAAGGGTGTGTGACACATCACACGTAGTTCTCCTTAATTCAGTAAAAGTTTTATGTAATTTTGTGAAATACACAGAATTACACAAGTTATGCCTACCTAATTCACTAAAAAGCCCCACATCACCTACACTAACAGGTCGATTCCAGTTTGGGTTGGAAAGCTCTCCAACCGAGCCGGATCTGAAGTGTTTTCCAACCGAGCCAGACTCCTGCAGTCCGACCGAGCGAGAACGATGCGGCCGCATGCTGCCAGACTCGGTTCGGTCAGGCTCCCATAGAACTCAATGGGAGCCGGTCGAACAACGCATACATGGGCTCCCATTGACTGAATGGGTATGTCTCGCACAAGGGCCCCCCCTAGCGTGGGTATGCCTCGGTGCCATCCGCACTATACATGCCTGTGTTGCCCCCTTTGTCTGAGTCGTAAGGCTGCGTGTGACGGGGGGTCTGACATGAACCCCCAAAGGCAGCTTCCCGGATGTTTTGTGAGACAGAAACTTCAGCTCGATCCGGCTGTCCGACGCGTACATCGTACTCGCTTGGTCGTGAAATGCCTCCATTGCGCGGTGCGAATCCTGTCCGTACGAGTCAGTTGGAGCGGCTTGGATACGGAAACGGTTTGGTCGGAACAAACGCGTACAATCACATCGTACTTGCTCGCTCGTACAGGTGTCCGAGTCGGTCGTGAAACACGCGTCCGACTCGTACCTTTTTCCCACCGGATCGCGTTCGGAGCCCTTCCGAACGAGATCGGAATCAACCCCTTAGAAGTTAAACTTCACAAGCTAGACTTAAGCCTACTACATTACAAGACATAACACTTAACTACTATCTACCATTAAACAACATAAAAACAACAAAACAATACACTAGGCGATGGCTGCTGCCACTTCCCACATTCCTCACCCCACAAACTCTTAAAAATAAAGTAAATTACATCTTACTTCAGAAAGTCAGCAGCAGCAGGCAACCTCAACTAATGTTTTCTGAAAATGCCAAACAATTAGGTCAACTGAATAAAAAAAGTAGATGCCCTATAATAATTAAAAAAATACTATTTACCATGAAAGTATAATCAAATATAACAAAAATTGTATTGTTAATGTATTATATATAAGTTAAAAAAATGAAAAAGTGGTGATTAAATGTAAAAAAGTTAACAAAGCATATACTTATGTGAATGTTACATATATATTAAAAAGTACTATTTAAATAAATAATTTTAAATATTAGTACTATTTTATATTTGTGAAAATATAGGGACTGATTTAGGGTGGGCGGAATTTGCGAAATTCACTTTCGCAAATTATCGCGAAAATGTTAAAAATCTCTGCAAACACGTGGAAATATCACGAAGATGCGGAAGTTTTTTTCCCGCCCGTTCGTGGTATTTTCTGCGTGGTTGCGGCTCGAGACCTTACCCATGCGGTTGCTCGCGGGTGCTGCCATCTTGTTTTCACTTGTCTCGCGGTACATGAACACGAGAAGAAAGACATGATCGCTTGACGAATGACGTTACTGCGGGCGCGAACTGTCGCGAGACAGCGCAAATGGCTACCAACAATCCAACATCTCGTGGAGAACGCGACCGGATCTGGAAAACTTGTCGGCGAACGCGGGGATTCAGGTAAGGCGATTGCGCGCACGCAAGAATGTATTAATTTACAGCGCGAGCAAGCAAAAGATTTCCGGTAAAATGCGGATAGCGGAAATTTTGACATATTCACGCTCTCCACGGAACGCGAAAATGTCAAATTATCGCAATTTCCGCGAGCGGAAAGAAATTTTAGAACAGGCCTAGACTGATTATGATGTCGGTCGGAAAGGTTCCGAACGGCATTCAGATTTTCCGAACCCATGTCGGAACCTATGTTTCTGACTTACTTGGAAACATGACCGATTACGATGGAAAGGCAACCATTCAGTCATTCTAAATCGGATCCGACCGGCATTCAGAGACTCTGAGTCGATCGGAGCCGAATCGTACATGTCTATGGACTGAGTTTCCGACCGACGTACTACGATGTCGGATTCGGACAGCCTTTCCGAATCGGTCTGTCCTACATTGACCGGCTATCGGAAACTGACTTTGGGGGCCCGTGGCAGGCTCCCCTTCACCCAGAGGCCTCTGGTTGGGGGTGTGGGGGCACCCATGGGACCCCTCTTTCCAACCATGCACAGTGTGGCAGGCACCATGGGGTGCCAGCGACAGGGTGTAAGGTTTCCCGCGACCACCTAATTTTTCAATGGGAGCCTGTGTTGTCGGTCGGAACACAGGCTCCCATTGAAGTCAATGGGAGTCCGATCGAACTGTGTTCAGAAACATCATAGTCGGTCGGTCGGACTCGCCGAACCCAAGTCGGTTGGAACCGATTCCGACACGGAGTCGATCGGAATGCTCTCCGACCGACATCGTAATCAGCCCCAAACTGTCTAAAAAATGTAATAATATCTACAAGCAACTTAGGTGTAAAAAATACATATGTGTAAAAAGTATTATATGACATATTTAAAAATGTGAAACATGTTTATACTTAATATATGTTGAATATAAAATAATATCACAAAACAAATATTATGTTACACAAATACCTGTACATTCTAATGTAAGTTGCCAATTGCTTTACTACTATAAAACCACTGCATATTAGTAATACATGAGAAAATGTCAAATAAACAAATATAATGTTACAAATAAAAATGTGTTAAAAAACTATTGTTTTTATTAGTGTGATTTAAAATCAAACTCCATACCACAATCATCTACAAAAACAAAAGTACTATATTGTGAAAGGTGTTGGCCATATTTTCTATTGACACTCCAAATTAAATTACTTTGGCGAATGTGATGGACACCAAAAGGGTCATAATTGCTGTTCCCACTCCAAAATAAATCATCTAGGGGGGAGGTTTTGGACACCTAAGGAGTTCCATTTACTATTCCCACTTCAAACTAAAGCTTATTGGGGAAGGCGTAGAACACCAAAGTCTCATAATTACCGATCAAACTCTAAATTAAACCACCTGAGGGGAGTTGTTAGACACAGAGGTGCCAATTACGATCCGGTAAAAAAAATTCCCGTACGACTCGTATCCGGTCTTTTTACCGTACGAATCGTACAAGTGCCGTACAAACTGGCAATCACGATTCGCATGGTAAAAAGTCCATACGAACCGCCTTAGGAATTATTCCCCACACGTCCTCAGGTCGGAAAATGTGTCCGACACGTCCTCGGACGATTTACCGTACAAACGTGAAAAGCGAAGTCCGACCGGGGAATCACGATCCGTCCCGGGCGTCCGAATGTACAACCGTATGGTTATAAGACCGTCCGCACCGAACTCCAATAGCAACCATGGAGACGTCCAAACAGGTGCCCGGTACGTGCCGTACCCCCCCCAGCTCCCGCATGTACGCGCCGTACCCCCCCCAGCCCCCGCATGTACGCGCCATACCCCCCCACAGCCCCCGCATGTACGCGCCGTACCCCCCCAGCCCCCGCATATACGCGCCGTACCGCCCCCCAGCCCCTGCATGTACGCGCCGTACCCCCCCAGCCCCCGCATGTATGCGCCGTACCCCCCCAGCCCCCGCATGTACGCGCCGTACCCCCCCCAGGGGGGGTACGGCGCATACATGCGGGGGCTGGGGGGGGTACGGCGCGTACATGCGGGGGCTGGGGGGGGTACGGCGCGTACATGCGGGGGCTGGGGTGGTACGGCGCGTACATGCGGGGGCTGGGGGGGGTACGGCGAGTACATGCGGGGCTGGGGGGGGGGTACGGCGCTTACCGGGCCACCTACTCTGGTCGTTTCGTGCCGTACTTCGCTTTTCCGGCACTTTTTGGGTGCCGTAAAAATATTGCCGTCCGGACTGCTGTCGGTTCGAATCGTAATTCCTGGGTCGTGAAACGCGGCCTGAGAGCGTCCCGACGTCACGTCGGCGCATTCCCCGGATCCCATTTGTATGTATCTTTTCGTCGGTCGGTGTTTTGTACGACTCGTACGGAAATGGTGTTTCCGTGCGAATCGTACTTGCATGTTTGTAAAGTTTTACGACCGGGTACGAGTCGGACGGAAAAAAGCCTCCGTCCGACGGTTCGTACCCGGTTTTTGCCGGATCGTAATCGGCACCAGAAAGGGCAAACTACTTGGGAAAGGTGCTGAAAACCAAAAAGGTTGTAGTTACTATTTCCACTCCAAAATAAACCTTTGAAGGGAAGGTGTTAGACATGAAACGGGGTACATTTATTATTCCCACTCCAAACTAAATCACATTGGGGAAGCTTTTGGACACCAGAAGGGTCATAATTACTGTTCTCACTCCAAAATAAATATCTTGGGGATGTTTTTGGGCACAGAAATGGGAATATTTATTAAGCACTAGGGGTGGGTGTATCTCTCATAATTCCGTGTAGCGTAATTATGTGAAATTATCTAAGAATTCTGCAGGTTTACCCAGAATATTACGAAGAAAGAAATGCTGCTTGTAAAATAGATGCAAGAATGCATTTCTGCACTAAGATATAGCACTAAATGCAGCAGAACATAATTTGGGACCATGAGCTGCCACTCGTGCTCACTAAAATGCTCATGCAGTAGGGTTTTTAACCCAAAATTCGCGAGCAGGAGTAATCTCATAATTATCGTTAATTCTGCATCAAGATTAACGCAGAACTACTAAAATTAGTCAATTACTCAACCCTAATTGAAATTCCAACCAGGCCTACTAAACGCAATCCCATATAAAGCAATACAAAAACAATCATTAACCACATTAAACTACCACTAAAATAACCTAACTACACAATAAAGCTTAATTATTTAAACATTAAACACTAATATGGAAATAAAATTCTTCCTTAACATATATAACATTTTAAAATAAATTTAACAATAAATATATATGTTTTTAAATATAACATATTTATGTTTTAAATATAATAAATAGAAAACACAAAATTAAGGGGTCGATTCCGATCATGTATTTTATCTTCCCATACGACTCGTATCCGTATTTATTCCCGTACGAATTGTACAAGTCACATCCGACCCATGAAGTACGATTCGTACGGGAAAAAGTACATACGGATCGACCGATCCGTACGAATCGTAGCGGGAAAATTTGTATGAGACGGACCCGGACACTTTTCCATGCGAATCGTAAAAAGACAGTCCGAGCGTTCAAGTACGATCTGGACCGGCTTTCCGATTTACGATTCGTACAGAAAACGTCCCGTACACGGGGAATGACTTGTACAAATGCAATGTCGGTGTACGCACCGTACATACGCAATGTCGGTGTACGCACCGTACATACGCAATGTCGGTGTACGCACCATACATAGCAATGGCGGTGTACGCACCATACATATGCAATGGCGGTGTACGCACCGTACATAGCAATGGCCGTGTACGCACCGTACATAGCAATGGCCGTGTACGCACTGTAGATATGCAATGGCGGCGTACGCACCGTACATAGCAATGGCGGTGTACGCACCGTACATATGTAATGGCGGCGTACGCACCGTACATATGCAATGGCGGTGTACGAACCGTACATAGCAATGGCCATGTACGCACTGCACATACACAATGCATGAGGGTGTGTGCCTGTACGACACGTACCCCTGTACCGTCCTGACCCAGGGACACTGTAAAACAGCACAAGGAGGGTCTATTTGACTCGCACAACACCACAAAACACATCTACAGTGCACTAAAAATGGAAATGACTGACCTGGACACATCCAAACAGGCAAACAGAGGGGCAAACTCACAACCACCCCTTATAAAACACCCACCAAAAATCCAAACTGAGGCCCACCCACAAATGGACCAATAAAAAGGGCCCACACACACAAACCATGAGCCTTTGCAACAGACTCACTGCAGCTAGAGAGCACACACCAGCAACTGCACCCATCCACCTTAACATATACACCGTCACACAACCTCCTTCACACATTCCCCCTCTTCACATTCACACCCACACCGTCACATTCAGACCCACACACCCACAACCATCCACATCCACACCCTCACCCCACACCATGCCCACAGACAACAATCCAAAGTTCACAAGGGAGTAGCTGGAGATCCTTGTCAATTAAGTCATCAGAGTTGAGCAACAGCTGTTTGGAACATTGGTCAGACAGACCAGCATAGCTGAAAAATCACGCCTGTGGCAGAGGATCGTCGATAGAGTGAATGCTGTTGCACCCATCAGAAGGACCAGGAATGAATGCCAAGCCAGGTGGTACGATCTGCAGAGTGCGGTCAAGCGCAAAATGAATGATGACTACATCCAGAGCAACATCACTGGAGGTGGTGCGCCCCGCAGACCAGTACATTTCCATCCCTGGGAGGAGAAGGTGATGGCCCTGCTTCCGCCGGTGGGAGTACATGGACTGCAAGGACTTCCAGAGCCTGGTGAGTACACAAACAACTTAGGTAACATGGGGGTAATGGCATCCACACCCCAACTACACCAAATGCACGCAACTGAATGTGTATGATACATGCATGTTGCATGAAACAGCATTAACATTGTCTGTCTCTCACACACAGGGCAACGTGATGAATCTACCCCCAACAATGGGGGTGAAGATTCACAGGGCCCGATTCACAGAACAAACTTAAGACAAAATCCTAAACTTAGTACCATTTTGGTATTCACAGAATGCACTTACTACTTCTGGTATTCACAGAATGAACTTACTACTTTTGCGATTCACAGAATAAACTTACTACTTTTGCTATTCACAGAATGGATTTAAGACTACTAACTTTACGTCCGCACTCGGGCCGGAAATTCCGGCCCGGAGGCGGAGCTTCCGGCCCGGAGGCGGGGCTTCTGGGCTGGAGGCGGGGCTTCCAGGCCAGAGGCGGAGCTTCCGGCCCGGAGGTGGGGATTCCGGCCAGTGGCGGAGATTTAAAATCTCCACCTCTGGGCCGGAAGCCCCGCCTCTGGCCCGGAAGCCCCGCCTCCGGCCCAGAAGCCCCGCCTCTGGGCCGGAAGCTCCGCCTCCGGGCCGGAATTTCCGGCCCGAGTGCGGACGTAAAGTTAGTAGTCGTAAATCCATTCTGTGAATAGCAAAAGTAGTAAGTTTATTCTGTGAATCGCAAAAGTAGTAAGTTCATTCTGTGAATACCAGAAGTAGTAAGTGCATTCTGTGAATACTAAAATGGTACTAAGTTTAGGATTTTGTCTTAAGTTTGTTCTGTGAATCGGGCCCTCTGTCCCTGGCCCGGGAGGAACCTGATCCCACCGGCAGCGACGCCTCTCAACATTCCGCGGATGACCCCGACCGACCTGGACCCTCTGGTGTCCAAGCCCCTGCAGAACCTGGTTCAGGACGATCTGTGCCAACCACCACCCCCATTCCTGCCACATCCCAGGAAACACCGAGGAGCCCTGCCCGCAGTGAACAACTGAGCCAGTCTGACCAGGAGGGACAAGGAGCGCCGGGCACCCAGGAGGAGGCAGACAACACTGCCACTGCCATCCCTAAGGGGTCCCGTAGACCCGATGTGCCCACAACGGCAGGCCAGGCTCGTGTGGGCAGGGGTGGTGGGAGTGGAGGCAGGCGGAGGCAAGAACCTGACCAGCGAGCTGAAGAAACCGGTATGTCACACATACACAACATCATGGAGGCATACCGGCGTGACACCAGAGAGTTCAGCCAGGTAGTGCTGATCCTCACAGAGATCAAGAACCAGCAGGCCGAGCAACACGCCAGTCAACAAGAACACCAAGGACGGATGGAGGCAAGACTGGCTGAGCTCCTGGCCGTGCAAAGGGACATAAGCCATTCACTTCGTCGGATCGCCGACAACATGGGCAACCCTCCCTGTGCCACCAGGCGAAGACCACCACCAGCCACAGGGAGGGAGGAGGAGGAGGAGGAGGAGGATTCATCCGACGGAGCGTCCCAAGCATCATCAAGGCCTGCACCTGAGGGTCCCCGGAGGAAGGTGGGTCGTCCAAGGAAAAGACCGTGAGAGGCAGCGGACCATCCACATCTCCCAGGTCACCTGGCCTGGCACCTGGCCTTCAGGTGTGACAGCATCATCTCATTGACTGACATCATCTGCCACATGGACCTGCTGGTCACAGTCTGACTAATGATGCCAAACACTGTGGTCTGGACTCTGATGACTTCAAATGGCAAGGATCCCATCTCCCCCTGTGAACTTTGGATTCTATGGTCCCTGCATTGCACCTTTTTCGGTGCACAAATCACGCCAGAGAGCTATAATTAAATCGTTAATACGTAACATTTTATGTTGCAGTCATTTAGCATGAGTCCACAACATACGTGTGGGGAGATGTCAAAGTATGCCTGAGTGTGGAACTAACTCCAGCCATCCATACACTTGGATCTGAGTCCGGTCGAGGACACACATGTGTCGCAATGTATCACCAAATACAGACATGGAGCCCAATACTCACCCGTGATGGCCTCAAACTGCTGAGGGGGGCTTGCAATACTGCTCAGACAGACCAATTTGGAAGAGTATAATGAAGGTGTAGCGGTCATGGGTCATGTTGATGTGTCCGGGGAGGGAGTCCCAGGTCTGTTTGGCGAGGTGTGAGAACTATCTCCTGCATGCAGTGTTTATGTGGATGTGAAGAATGGTGGCCAGGGCAAGGTGGGCTGCACGGAGTTGGGCCAACGGGGTGTTGGATGACAGATGTCCAAGGTTTGTTTTGTGTCTGGGGTTGTGGACTGCCTCCTGAGTGTGGTTGAGGAGTCTGAAGGTGATCCTGCAGCAGACAGTGAGCCATTCTAGCTATCTCAGGTGGACGGTGATGTGGCTGGGGCTGGGGATGTTGAAGATGAGGTGTGCGGATGCACCCTGGATGTGGACAACTTCTCCTGCAGTTTTGCTGTTGTTCTACGTAGAGGCCGGTGCTGTAGTTGAGCCGGCTGGTGTCGTGGACCTGGGGGACGGTCTGTCTTGCCTTGGAGTGGATCTATCTGTGGATCATTTGCAGCATGCGGAGGGTGTTGCAGCATGAGGTACAGATGGTGGTGAGTTGCATGATAATTGTGAGCGATGGGTCCATGATGAACACCAGCTTGCGTGCGTGGCCACTGGGTTCTGGTGCGGTGCCCAGACCAGTGGGATACAAGGAGTTGACACAGCCGTAAGGGGACAATCCTCAGATTATGACTTCAGTCCTGTCCAAGTCCAGCCTCAGGTGGCTGATGTCCAGCCATTCATCAATGGATCTCATGCCTTCTTGAAGTTTGGATCTGGCAATGGCTGGCTCTTTGGTGAGTTTGTGGAGCAGCTGGGTGTGAATGGCATACGAGATGATGATGAGGTCGTGTGCGCATGTGATGGTGGAGAGGGGGGTCATGGGAACATTGGACATCGTCACGCCAGAGAAGAGCCCTGGGGCATGGGCCACATGACCCCAGTGTACTACATGCTGCAGGGTGGAGGCAGAGTCCCTGGGCCTTGCTGGTGAGCTACTTTCTGATTGAATCCTGGGCCCTCCTCTGGATACCAGTGTTGGAGATGTGTTAGCACATGGTGTACAATGCCGTTGAGAGGTCAAGGGGGGTGGGCTCACCATTGTTGAGCAGGGCAAAGTTGTCGTTGGTGGTGGCAATGAGGACGGTTGCAGTGGTGTGATTACTGTGGAATATGATCTGGTGCCGGTTACCTGGAGCTGGTTGCATGGAGGAAATTTGTCAGTTGCTTGTTGAATGACTTCCGGATGACATTTGCTGGGTAGGGAAGCAGGCCTCCAGCACCCATGGAATGTGGCTAACTCAAAGGAGACATTCAGGACGCGCTGACGTGGGCTTCAATGATGGGGAATGATGTCGTTGAGATGTTGTGTGGGAAGGGGCCTGATGGAGAGCCAGAGTGGATGGTGCACATGAGCCAGGTGGTGTACTTGCTGCTGACGGGAGTCCAGAACCTGAGGGGGGTTTGTCCTGCGGATAATAGTGCTGTCTGCCTCTGTGTGCCAAGGCTGTTGTGTATGGCCATGAGCTAGCAGTGGTACAAAGTTGCAAGGGATGTGATCTGCCTTCCAATGTTGAGGTGTCTTGGATGGAGATCTGCTGTCAGTTCACTCACAATGCTGATGAGCTCCTTGATGTTGTGTGTTTTGGTGTCTCAGCACTATCTGAATGATCTCCACTTGTCCTTGCTGATGATATGGTGATGGCTGTGTGTGGTCTTTACCAGGCCTGTAAGGTAAATGATGGCTCTTTGTGTTGCAAGGTGTGCACTAGAGTCCGGCTACGTCTGTATGAGTCCAGTAGGTCAGCCTTGTCCCAGGTGCCTTAACTATTGTTGTGCTTCACAGGAAAGTCCGTCAATGTGTCACGATTGTTGGATCAGTTGCTGATCCAGTGCAAGAGGTTTCAGGGTGTTGCAGTGGTGTTGTTTTGAGTGTCCCACACAGCTTGTCTGTGGTGACTTACGTCAAGCATCTTTGGGGGATCATTAGCAAGGTGTGGGGCAGTGTGTTGCTTGTCGGAGATGTCAATTAAAATGTTGATGGACCAATGATGGATGGTGGTGTGGTTCTCCTCCAGCCAGAAGTTACTGGCCCCCAGTCACATGTAGCCTGTGGAGGTGAGGGCGTGCGTGCAGATGTACGTGTTGATGGCTTAGCGCAATTGTGGATGTAGGCCTGGATATCTGTAGATGAGTGTTACTCTGAGGGTTGCCAGGGAGTTGCTGCAAACCCGGATTTGTGACTCTGAGGGTGCACTTGTGAATAAATTGCAATTCATCCTCCGGGATTGTTGATGCCGTCCCTGTGGGTGATCTTGTATCCGTCTGAGATGGCAATGAAGAAGTCGTGTGCTGAAGATGCTTATGTCCAGGTGACTGTCATGACGGTGATGTGTGGGCCTGTCGTGTTGAGGAGGTAACAGAGTCCAATGGCGTGCTGGTGGACGGAGCGGGTGTGGAGTAGGAGGCATATGACCTGGTTGTTCTGACAGGGTCTGGTTGGCTGGACAGCGCTGTGTAGGCAGTTTGAGTTGCACACTCTGCATGCGAAGGTGTCGTGTGTGCGCTTAGGGGTTGCCTGATAGCAGGCGGATGATTGTGTGGAGGACATTGCTTGGAGGTTGGCTGCAGCATGAACCTGTTGTGTGATGTGGGTCATGCAAAGACCAGAGGCTCGGGCACTGTGCACGTTGCAGGCGCAGACGGTCCTGCCTTTGCCACGGCGTTGGCGCAACAGTGGCACAGACAAGCTGCTGGCTGCATTAGGAATGGGTGGAGAGGGGAAGGGAGGAGCATTTTGGTGGCGTGTGGGTTGCAGAATCAGGGCACTCGGCAGGGCTGTGCCGCAGGTGACGCAGAAGCAGGCAGAAGGGGTGATAAACTAGGCAAAAAGTAGCACACAAAGACAAGGAGGTCAGAAAGGCACAGTGCAACAGGTGTATGTAAAGGAAGCAGTGTCAGGTAACTCATGGGTCACTACGAGAAAATGTATGACCAATCACCAAAAATGACGGTCACAGGGTCAGGCAACAAAATGCAGAGCTGCGCACAGGAGACACACCATCAGCATGTGTTCACGTCCCGTTGTGGGGAGCAACCTTCACAAATACATACACAACCAGGGACTTCATGCACAATAGATATTATTAGCCATGAAGAACTACATGCATGTTGCCGTACACATACACATATGCTCAAAATTTGACAAGTATGCCATAGATGACTCATGCAAACTGGCAAGAGCTGCAGTGACAGAGATGAGGCACTTTGGATTGTGCTGAACACCTTTTTTCCACATACACACACAAAGGGAAATGCATCCATGTGAACAGACTCACAGGTCAGTTGACAGAACATGTGGGACATACCTGGACCCCCCCCCTTCACGACACGGATGATGTCAATCCCAATGAACTGGCACACAAGTCAAGAGGATGAGCCAAACACATCCTGCTGCACACGGAGAGGCTGCAATTCCCCATAGAGCCTGTTGTTGTGATGTCCCACACTATGTCCACCCGTAGCATCCGCAATGTTTCAGAGGCAAGGTTTAAACACATTGATGCCTTCATCAGACGCCACACTCCACCAGATGACAGTCAAGAAGGGTGACTATCATGTCATCATGGGAGTGATGCTACATGTTATATGCTCCATGGTGAGAAGACATGTATGCATGGTACCACAACATGCACAGAAGCAGGCCCACATATTCCCAACCCGTACCACCACCAAAAAGCCTTGATGCTATCCTTACCCAAACTGACATTTCCACATGTCCGTGCATGGAACGCTGATTCAGCACACGTTGCAATCCTCATGAGGAATAGCAGGAGGACAAAGATGACACGAGCAGACAACAGGCGCAAAAACCTGGGAATGACACACACACAAGAAGTCACCTAAAACAATTCTCGCCGCACACATGGACATTTACAAAACATGAACAATGTTGGCCACATGTAAATTTCAAAGAAAGTCTCTCTGCAAAACTGTGTGGCATGACATCATCAATCGAGTGATATCAGAACACATATCAAAGTCACTTTGCATTCAGTCAGCTGGACACACACATTGCAACACATGCCACTCAATGCTACAAGCTTGCACACTCATACCCAGTGACTCACCATTATGAGAAGAAGTTGCGTATGAGCTGACTCCAGATATCATCCTCATCCTCCTCCTCATCACTAGCCTCGTGAGCAAGCCCTTGATCCTCCACGGGTGGATGTTCCTGCTCATCCAGATCCAGGATGAGTGGCACTGCCTTCTCAACTGCCTTATTGTGCAGCATACAGCACACGATGAAGATTCGGCAAACCTTCTCCGGGGCATAAGGGAGGGACCCGCCTGTCTTGTCCAGGCACCGGAATCGGCTCTTCAGGAGTCCAAACGTCCTCTCAATCACTCGACTGGTCTGCCCGTGTGCATTGTTGTACCTGTTATCTGCAGCTGTTCTTGGGTTTTTCGGAGAGGTGTCATTAGCCATGGCATGTTGGGATATCCAGAGTCCCCTACATGGAAACATCATGTAAAAAAGTGGGTCAGGAGATGCCGTAAGAGCCAAAGATACCGCAACACACAGGACAAACAGAGTATACCCACCAACAAGACATGCTCGTTCATTGTGCAGCTGCAGCATCATTTGTGGCACCCTGCTATGCCTCATGATGTAGGCATTGTGTGCTGATCCTGGAAAACGTGCACATACATGGGAAATCAGCATGTTAGCAAGATACACCACAAGGGCATTTATCGAGTGGTAATGTTTTCTGTTGCGATAGGCTTGTTCCTGTGCCTGTGGTGGTACCAAAGCCACATGTGTACCATCAATGGACCCAATGACATGGGGCATCCCTCCCAGGGCATAGAAATCACCCTTGACACCTGTCAACTCCTCAGGAGTAGGAAATGTGATGAATTCATCAAGGTGCTCCAACATGGCTGCTAAAACATCACACAGGATATGGCTGAACATTGTCTGTGACATGCCACCAACATCAGCTATGGTGAATTGAAACGTACCTGTGGCAAAAAAATGTAGGGCTGCCATCACCTTCATCTTTGGGGTCAGCGCAGTAGGATACCTATGTCGCGGTTGGAGGTGTGGTGCCAGCCTGTCGGTCAAGTCCTCAATCAATTGTTGAGTGAATCTGTAACATCGGATGCAGGCACGTTCCCTCATGGCATCCAAGTCTGGCATTGGTCTTGGGACAGGCGGTGCCCTGCAAGACATTCTTTGTAAGAATGAAGATTGAGAGTCTGCCAATATCAATGTCAATGAACATAGCACATGCTACACTGCTAATACACATCAGGTAACTATGGAGTCGAGTGTGTTCAATACATACAGGACACATATGCCAGCTTGCTGGCACTCCTACAAAAAGCCAGATACACCTGTTGATTGTCAAGTCTACATGACATGCCCTGAAATGAGTTGGTGGCCAGTCTGAGTGAAGAGCCTCAGATATCACCGGAATGACACACAACCACATAGCTGCATTGGAAGGATGTCATCTCATCCACACAGCTGACTGCAAGGCACACGCACAGGTCACAAGGAATGTCAAATGTACATATCAAACACATTGCGATGAAGGGGTACATGTGAAAAGAGAAAGACACAGCCATTGAGACAACGCAGACATGTATGACTGGGAAAATATGATGTTCGATTCACACAGACCCGACAGCAGATGCAGTTGACGGAACACTGACATCAAGCTCATGGGAACACATTACACACACCTGACATAGTCACAAAGGGGCACGCAGATCGTGACATGTCAGTTAATAGAGTGTCCCTGTCCCTGGCATCAGGATACAGGTGCGGGTGGTGATGACTGTGCCATCCCACTCCTGCTGTGCATGACACAGTTGGACTACAGACACACGTGGCAAGTGGCAAGGTGATGTGTACCACATAGTGCCCCATCACACATGACATGTGTCCACAGGTCATCACACATCGATTGTGCAACTAGATGAGATGACCTGTGCAATATCACTGGCTGCCACACCTCGCGCCTGCACATAACAGTATGCAATGACAAGTACTTGATGGACTTCCTTGTGCGACTCGTAGCCCTCCATTCCTGGCATGTGTGCGCCTGTATTACCATTGTAAGCATGTGAAATGCGTACCCGTAGGTGTCAAACGCACTGTACTACTAGTGCGTACCTGTACGTGTGAACTAGTGCGTACCCGTAGGTGTCAAACGCACTGTACTACTAGTGCGTACCCATACGTGTGAACCAGTGCATACCCGTACATGTGAAACGCACCATACACCCGCTATCATCGAGTGTGTACGCTTCGTTTCACCATTGTACTTGTGCCGTAGGGGTACGTGTGAAACGCACCGTACACCCGCTATCATCGCGTGTGTACGCTTTGTTTCACCATTGTACTTGTGCCGTAGGGGTACATGTGAAACGCACTGTACTCCCGCTATCATTGCGTGTGTACGCTTCGTTTCACCACTGTACTTGTACCGTAGGGGTACGTGTGAAACGCACCGTACACCCGCTATCATCGCGTGTGTACGCTTTGTTTCACCATTGTACTTGTGCCGTAGGGGTACCTGTGAAACGCACCGTACCTGTGTGTGGATTTCAAAATGACATAGGGGACACATAAGGGACAAGTATTAGGCCCTAAATGCATGCTGGTTGTCATGGAGACAGAGTTTTCAGTTGAAAAGTGTCGATCATGTGTCCTGGAACAGTCAGTTGGCCACAAAATACAATGTTGCAAAGCGGTTGTTGACTTGACATGATGCTCAAAATTTGAACGATGCGAATGCTGTCATTGGTGTATGTTCAAAGTCATTGGTGTATGTTTAAAGGGATTGGAGTAAACGTAGGATGCAAATGAGTCTGACCAATCACTATGTACTCCTCTAAATGAATGCCCCTCAGCAAGACAGATGTAAGGCAGCCAGAACCCATGAGAGGGCACTTGCCTGCACAACTTTCCAGTCGACCACACTGCTGCTGTCTCTGCTTCCTCTGGACCATGTCACGTACTGTGGAGAGGACCCAGCCATTCACCCAGTAGGAGAATCAGGCCTTGCTGGACATCCTCCTCCCACAGTACACCAAGCTGTATGGGAGACCAGGGGAGCAGGTGAGTGCTGAGTCCACTACCTTTGCCTATGCACCTGTTGTGTGACTGTCAATATTGCGTCCAGGTGGGACAGACATGCAATGTAGTTTAGAGTGGGTCCCAGGGGGGGGACATGCTGATGTCTCTCATGCAGAGCATGATGTAGTTCCTGTGTGCACTCATCACTAGCATTGTGCTTACTGTGACTTTCACTGCATAGTGCATGACACTTTCAGCCTGGCAAATCCTTGTTGTTTTTTTTTCCTATTGTCCTGAGGTGATTCAGTGGTCCCCCCGGTGTGACAGGTGACTGTACCCACAGATGTGTATGAGTGGAGTGGCCCTGTGGTGAGAGTGTCCAAAAGATGTGTATGACCTCATGGACATTGATGTGTGTGAATGTTCCTTGTCATGTGGGTGAGTGTCTATGTGAAGTGTTGCACCACAGCTGCATGGAGGAGGCAACAGATCAACCCATCTGATGTGACAAGTAAGCCGTGCTATGTGTCTGACTTGCAGAGCTAGCATGACACCAGTGACACCCCACTGGCAAGTGGCACATGTGCAGAGTGAGGGTTGTATCCGCTGTCGTCAATGACAGGCGATTGATCTGTGCTTGGGTGTGTCTGTCTAGTATGCTGATGGTGCGTCAGTGGAGTGGGGCATGTGACTGCTTGGCACGTGCTGGCCTTCAGCCTGCTGTTGCATGTGCTTCACAGTGTGTGGCATGATCAGTGAGTGTGTCGCACCCCTCATGCCAACCTGTTGACTTTCAATGCCATGTAGTGCATTGGGGCTTGCACACAGGCCAATTTCTTATTGTGTATGATGTAATTCCTGTCTGCATCCTATGCCCTGTTCAACATTTCAATGATGTTCAAATGTGTGTCTCTGGGACATGGAGCAGGTGTATTGATGTTGTGTCACTTTGTCATCCTGACAGGTAACTGCCTACGAGAAGAGGGTGATCTGGAAAAACATCGTCAGGGCCGTGAGATCTGAGGGGGAGCGTAGTCGGCAGCTGTCACAGGTCCGCAAGAGGTGGCAGGACATCCGGTGCTGGACCCGGTGGATCGCCCAGGTCCAGCTGGGGCTCGACAGTCCTCGCCCCCACAGCGGCCGCCAACACCTGACCCCCCACATGAAACGTGTCCTGGCGGTGGTATTCCCTGAGCTCGATAGGCAGTTACAGGAGAGACTGTAACAAGGAGGGGGTAGGTACATGGCTGTTTGTCGTGTTATGTGTCGCCAGCTTTTGGAAGTGCTCTGTAGCCTGGATACACTCCCAGAGTTTATATGTGCAGTGCTTTTTCTGTTCCCCAATGTCACCTGGTGCTCTTTTTCATCCCTTCCCCTCCTTGGCGTGTGTCCCCTGGTCTGTGTGTAATCACATTTGCACATGGTCATCTAGGGTGCCAGTAAATCTAAGTGCACATTGCTTTCTGCATCATGTGGGAGGGTGGTCTGTGACTTGTGCTGGTACCTTGCCTGTGCCATGACCTGTTCACTATGTTGGGGGTCCATATTTGTTGTCACTGATGATGATTCTCAACATAGGAGTGTGAGCTTTCAACGGAACACTCTTGCAGCATGCATGACCAATGTTGTGGCCTCAGACATGATGTGCATGAGTGGGATATATGCATATTGCCATGACGATTGAACATGGTACAGTCAGCTCATTCCAGGACCACGGAGCAGTGTGCCCACTACAGTCCCCTGAGACACCCTGGCCTCCTAATCATGTGTGTCATCCAACACTGTGCACATTCTCGGTGGGTTCGGCATAGGTCTGCCTCTGTGGCATTGTTCCCTGGCCTAGTTAGTATTTTGCAAATGTGTGCTACATGTGTCCACTGGACAGGGATACACCATTTTGCTTGTGCATACTCCCACTGGGCAGTGCCTGTGTGGCTATTCACAACAATCTGTTGATGGTTGTTAGTCACAAATATGTGTTGCCAGCCCCACGAGGTGATGTTGTGTAAATGAAACTATTTTTCCAGCACAGTTATTGTAACCCTGAATAAGAGGTGTCACTTCTTGATCTGTATCAATCACATTGACCCAGGCATGGGGTGGGGTGTGCGGGAGAGGCATACATGTGCAACCCCGATTTTTCATTGCCAGGTCTGACTTGTGTGTGAGACTTGGCTGTACAAAGAATCACCGTGCAGTGCCCCTGTGATGCTGGCCAGTGCTTAATGATCGTGCTTTGCAGCCTGTGTCAGTTTTTAAAAAACATGATTCCTGCTCATAAATTTTTAGCACCTGTGTGTGGTTCAGATGCAACGCTGTTTGGACTTTCTGTGCTGACATCTGTGTGTACATTCTGGCTTGCAATTGCAGGCCTATTAGCTTATGCATTGTCCTGGGTGTGGACATGTGTGCCACTCAAGATGACAGGCAGTAGGTCATATGTGTAGCCAACTGTGTAATCAGGTGACGGATGGACATGTGACAACTGACATAATTCAAGTTGTTACTCTGAAAAAATTGTACCTTGGCACTCACAGCACTTGTCGACAGTTCTTCATGTTTTAAATGTGGAAATTTGATGATTTGTGTTAAGAACACTGATGTGCCTGCATGAAAAAAGTCTCCCAAGGAAGTGCACAACAAACGACATTTCCACTTTCATGGAACACACTGGCACATTTTCTAAGAAGCCAATGGTGTTGCAGATTCTCTATATACATGTTCCCACAGTGCTCTTGGTTTTGTGAGACTCCTTTGTTGTTGGTGATACAAACTGACGAGTCTCGAGACATCAAGACCTCCGTGGGCCCATGTATATGTACTTTCTGCAACACCATTAATTTCTAACAGTGGCTTCTTAGAAAAGGGGCCAGCTTCTTCAATGACAGTGTAAATGTACTTTTGTGTGCACTGCCTTGTGCGACATATTTAATGCAGGCACATGAGTGTTCTTTTCACGAAATGGCAAATTGGCACATTCCAAACATGTAGATTGTGTAAAGTATTGTGAGTCCCAAGGTAGCAACATTTTTTCTTTTTGTGTTCCAAAGTACTTACAGGTCTCTGAGTGTGGTGACACATTGCGTATTGAGGTGTGTCAGTTTACGTTGGGTGCACCACTACTGTTTCTTTCAGGGTAAACAAGAGGTGGCATGACTTCATTGTATTGCTGTGCTCACCGGTTCACAGATACTAGCTTCTCAGTGTATTTCTCATTCAAGTTGTGGCCTTTTGTGTTCTCTTTTTTCCTGGTGTCCAAGTGGCATAGTGGGTCTACCAACTGAGCAGTACAGGGCTTACATATGTGCGGAGTTATCTAGCTGTTACTCATGATGCATTGCCTGATATGCACTGTGACCAATTGTTCTTGTGCTCATGTGTCAGATGTATACAGGTGACTGATGCATTTCGGTTTCTTCTCCTTGCCCACAGCATCATCATCCGCAACCGAGGGAGACACCGGCATGGACCTGGAGGAGGGACCCAGCGACAGTGCCACCAGTGCTGGGGAGTCAGAAGGAGCCAGTGGCACGGAGGGCGAGGGGAGTCAGTCGGAACACCTGTCTGGAGGCGAGAGCAGCTACTACGCCGACGGGTCCGAGGCTGACCTCCCTGAGGAGGCGGAGGCTGCAACACCAACTGGCAGCATCCCCACATCTGTCCCCGCATCCTCCATTACCATCTCCGCCCTCCCAGTTGCTCCCGTCCCTTCTGTCCGTGCAGAGTCCCACCATGTCTCCTTCGGCCCAGGCACCGCACCCCCTGCCCCTGTCACCCCTGCTGCCCTTAGTGAAGAGTCTGTGGACATACTGCGGCAGTTGCAGGTTGGGCAGGCATCGGTGCTGAATGTCCTCCATGGACACACTAAACTGTTCACACAGATGGTGTCGTTCATGGAGGGCATGTCAGCAACGATGTCTGACCAACGCAGGTTTCTGCGGTCCATGGACTATTCCCTGATGGCAGCAGTTTCTCTCCTGCAGCGCTCCGTCCCCCCCACCCCAGACCCATCCACACTGCCCTCTCCCATGCCTGCCCAACACACACCCAGACAGTCACGGGCACGCACCCCACCAGACACATCCAGCACACCCCCAAGTAAGGCACAACGCACACCTCCTGGCACGCACACTCAGGGGGATGTAGGCACACCCACAGGGTCTGGGGGCAGATGACATACACGCAGCCACAGTCGCAGTCCGCAGTCCTCACAACCCTGTTCCTCCAAAACCACTCCCCTTAGCTCCCCTGCCAAACTCTCACCCAAGGAGACCTATATGGTTGAGCTGGGCCTCGCCCCCACTGAGCCACCACCCCACAAGCGGGCGAGGAAGTCCCCGGGCATGGCAGTTGAGTCCCCCACCATGTCCACCCCTCCCCCAAGAGCGTTGCACCCCATCCCTCGCCCACCACACCCTCCGTTAGCCCTGGACCTTCAGGTGCAGGGGTTAGGATGGAGGCCCTAGCAGCAGTGTGCAGCGCCAAGTTCACCTCCACCTTTGGCGCTGCCCCACCCCCTGTGGTGGAGACATCCACCCCTGCACCCACCACACCTACCCATCTCCCTCCTGTCCCTGCGGTGCCTGGTCCTGCCACAGATGATGCCCCCACCCGGTTGACAAACCTTGAGGTTCCTTTGTGCAGGCAAGGTAGGGGTGGACGCGGTCCCCTATGTCCACCCTTGGACTTGAGAAATTGACTGGCCATTGGACTTTGTACATAGTCTCTTTTGAATGTATTTATTTTTGGTGCTGAATAAAGCCTTTTCTTTTACTTTCAACACTATTGCATTTCGGGTACTTGATGTTGGTGATGAGGTTCCTGGAGTTGGTGTTCTGGTAATGTGTTAGGGTTCTGACAAATGTTTTTGTATGATGGTCATGAGGTGGACCAGGGTAGCAGTGTGCCATCACAATGTCTCTGCAAAGAATCAATGGTAGTGTGTGTTCATTTAGTTTGGAGACATTGTCCCAAGGAGTGTTCCTTCCTCTGTGGCACCTGACATCTTCCCTGCAAACAGTTGCACAATTGTTGTGCTGACCTGTGTCCACATTACCTTTGTTGGTGACGGATCCCTTCAACAATGGCAATACCTGCTCACCGATGTCTCCTGCTGAATCGTCTGTGCCATCCTTGCTAGTCACTGTACTTGTGTTTTGGGTATGTAGGAATGCCTTCAGGGACAAATTGGCCCTTTTCAGCACTATGCATGTGTGTAATAACGGCCTACCACAAAAATGGTACTTGTTATGCAGGGTATTTGGGCACCTGACTCACAATTGTGGGCATTGTATCTGGTGGAATTGAAAACTATTCCTTCCATGAGAGACAACCTCTTGGTGTCTGGACCAGCACCTGAACATTCCTATCAGTCCTGGGATGTGCGTGACAGTTTGTGTTCCCTTTGGCTGTCTTAGTTTTGGATGCAGTTACATGACTATACAGTCTGTTGACATGAAATCAGGGTGTGTATTGTGCTGCATCCGCCATGGGTGGGTATGCATGTGTTATATGTCCTCACACCCACATGTGGTGTGTTATGCAGTGTGTGAAAGACATCCATCCTCCTGGGAGTGGGACACCGCTGTCAGTGATGTGTTGTAATAGCACTGAAATCATAGTCCAAAGTTAGGGATGCGTCCATACCACCATGTAACGTAACTTTTGTTTTAGTGTTTTGAGTACTTTGTATGCTCTTGTAACCTGTACACGTCACCTTTTCCCTTTGTAACGTATCGTTTGCTACCTCTTGTATTTTGTTTGCTCTTGATACTTGCACAATTGTCACTATTGCCTCATGTAACGTAACGTTTGCTTTTGTAACATGCTCACTTGTAATTTTTCTCCTTATGTATCATTACTGTTCCTATTGTGAAGCGCTCTGACACCTTCAGGTAAAGTCCGCGTTATATAAACACGCATTAAATAAATAAATCTGATGATGATGTACACCCCCCCATATCTCTGTCCACTGCTGGGAGTCCTCTGCACCCACCCCCATATCTCTGTCCACTGCTGGTAGTCCTCTGCACCCACCCCTCATATGTCTGGACACTGCTGGGAGTCATATGCACCCACCCCTCATATCTCTGACCACTGCTGGGAGTCATATGCACCCACCCCTCATATTGCAGGCCACTGCCAGTAGTCATATACACCCACCCCTCATATGTCTGGACACTGCTGGGAGTCATATGCACCCACCCCTCATATCTCTGTCCACTGCTGGGAGTCATATGCACCCACCCCTCATATTGCAGGCCACTGCTGGTAGTCATATACACCCCCCCCCTCATATGTCTGGACACTGCTGGGAGTCATATGCACCCACCCCTCATATCTCTGACCACTGCTGGTAGTCCTCTGCACCCACCCCTCATATGTCTGGACACTGCTGGGAGTCATATGCACCCACCCCTCATATGTCTGGACACTGCTGGGAGTCATATGCACCCACCCCTCATATCTCTGTCCACTGCTGGGAGTCATATGCACCCACCCCTCATATTGCAGGCCACTGCTGGTAGTCATATACACCCCCCCCCCTCATATGTCTGGACATTGCTGGGAGTCATATGCACCCACCCCTCATATCTCTGACCACTGTTGGTAGTCCTCTGCACCCACCCCTCATATGTCTGGACACTGCTGGGAGTCATATGCACCCACCCCTCATATCTCTGACCACTGCTGGGAGTCATATGCACCCACCCCTTATATTGCAGGCCACTGCTGGTAGTCATATGCACCCACCCCTCATATGTATGGACACTACTGGGAATCATATGCACCCACCCCTCATATCTCTGACCACTGCTGGGAGTCCTCTGCACCCACTCCTCATATTGCAGGCCACTGCTGGTAGTCATATGCACCCACCCCTCGTATGTCTGGACACTGCTGGAAATCAGATGCACCCACCCCTCATATGTCTGTCCACTGCTGGGAGTCATATGCACCCACCCCTCATATTGCAGGCCGCTGCTGGTAGTCATATGCACCCACCCCTCATATGTCTGGACACTGCTGGGAGTCATATGCACCCACCCCTCATATCTCTGTCCACTTCTGGGAGTCATATGCAACCACCCCTCATATTGCAGGCCATTGCTGGTTGTCATATGCACCCACCCCTCATATGTCTGGACACTGCTGGGAGTCATATGCACCCACCCCTCATATCTCTGTCCACTGCTGGGAGTCATATGCACCCACCCCTCATATTGCAGGTCACTGCTGGTAGTCATATGCACCCACCCCTCATATCTCTGTCCACTGCTGGGAGTCATATGCATCCACCCCTCATATTGCAGGCCACTGCTGGTAGTCATATGCACCCACCCCTCATATGTCTGGACACTGCTGGGAGTCATATGCACCCACCTCTCATATCTCTGACCACTGCTGGGAGTCCTCTGCACCCACCCCTCATATGTCTGGACACTGCTGGGAGAGACATGCACCCACCCCTCATATCTCTGACCACTGCTGGGAGTCCTCTGCACCCACCCCTCATATTTCAGGCCACTGCTGGTAGTCATATGCACCCACCCCTCATATGTCTGGACACTGCTGGGAGTCATATGCATTCACCTCTCATATCTCTGACCACTGCTGTGAGTCCTCTGCACCCACCCCTCATATGTCTGGACACTGCCGTCATATGCACCCACCCCTCATATTTCTGACCACTGCTGGGAGTCATATGCACCCACCCCTCATATCTCTGACCACTGCTGGGAGTCCTCTGCACCCACCCCTCATATGCCTGGACACTGCTGGGAGTCATATGCACCCACCTACACACCCCCTTGGAGCAGTACACTGCTGGCCTGGACCTACACACACACCAATATGAAGGTAACATGCTGGGCCAGTCCTCTAAGCCCACATTCCTGGCATGTGTACGCCTCGTATCCCAAATGTACTGGTGCCGTAACGGGGTACGTGTGACATGCACCGTACCCACGCATTCATTGCGTGTGTACGGTCCGTATCACAGTTCTACGGTGCCGTAGGGGTACGTGTGGTACGCACCATACGCACGCATTCATTGTGTGTGTACGGTCTGTATTACAGTTCTACTGTGCCGTAGGGATACGTGTGGTACGCACCGTGCCCACGCATTCATTGCGTGTGTACGGTCTGAATCACTGTTCTAATGGTGCTGTAGGGGTACGTGTGGTACGCACCATCCCCACGCATTCATTGCGTGTGTACGGTCCGTATCACTGTTCTACTGTGCCGTAGGGGTACATGTGGTACGCACCGTACCCACGCATTCATTGCGTGTGTACGGTCTGTATCACTGTTCTACTGTGCCATAGGGGTATGTGTGGTACGCACCGTACCCATGCATTCACTGCGTGTGTACGGTCCGTATCACTGTTCTACTGTGCCGTAGGGGTACGTGTGGTACGCACCGTACCCACGCATTCATTGCGTGTGTACGGTCCGTAGCACTGTTCTAATGGTGCCGTAGGGGTATGTGTGCAACGAAGCGTACACGTCCACTTCCGTTGTTGCGGTACGCAGGAGTTGCTGGCCACACCCCCCCAAGTGACCAGACCCTGGTGGTAATGTATGGCTTCCGTATTATAGGTTTGGTTTTGGTATGGGGTTTGTTTCCTGCCCCTCACCTTCACCCTGGCCCCTGGGTGTTCTTCTCACCTTCTGCGGCGTGTGCGTCGGGTGCGGTGCACCAGGTCATAGGCCAAGAGGACCGGGATGACACGTACGACAGGGTTCATGGCGTGTACGTCGCGTACCGGGGCTCCGTTGCGTAGCGGTTCGCGTCGGACTCTGCTTTTCCGGCTGTGTTTGACTCCCGTAAAATAAGAGCCGTACGGAGTGACGTAGGGATGATTCGTACTTGCTGGGCCGGAAACCGCTGCCTGAATACGTCCGGACGTCGCGTACAAGCTGTTCCGGATCAGAATCGTAGGTTTTTTTGACCCGTACAGGCTTTGTTACGAAACGGACGGGAATAGGCTTTCTGTATGAATCGTACTTCCTAGGTTGTAAGGAAAGTGTACCGGGTACGAGTCATATGAGGTAAACGCTCCGTACAACGATTCGTACAGCCTTTTTACAGGATTGGAATAGGCCCCTAAATGTTTTTAAAAAACAATAATAACACAATAAAAAATGAAATTCACAATCTTACATAAATTCATCATAAAAAATTACAAATCATTTGCAAACATACAGTAAAAACAAAAACAAATCACAACAGATTAATTTTCTTACATAACAAATTAAACTATTGTTAAAAAAATATATATTTTTTTGCAATATTACATTAATTTACATAATTCCCCCAAAATTTTCATTATTTAATACTTAAATTACTGGCAATTCTTTAATTTACTAGAAAATGGTTTATCTACCTTATAACATGTTTTTAAGTCTATAGAAATCAATACAATTCAAATCAGGCCTTTTGTGGTTATCACAGGGAGTCAATTTTGCATATGATCTGTGCCTGTCCTTTTTAAATCAGGCCCCTTTGCTCCTTTTAAAACCTTGTTTTTTAGTACTGGACACCAGTAGTTGCCGCCGAGCATTAATCACGTCTTAATGGGGCAAACAGTCAATTGAACTGTAGATTTGTCAAGATTGTGATGACAGATGAGAAGCTTTCTAATTCCTCATCGTAGTTTCATACATGTGTTTAATAATCAACTCCTATAGCTTTTACCTGCTTAATATTTTTTAATGTCAGACAAGCACTTTACTGATTTTATTTGTTTAAACAGTATGTATACATATTTCACTGCTTATTTGAACAATTTAAGTAATCACACAATAAACCTCATTCATTCATGTTCAAGGATAGCCTATCCCCAAGGCGACCACCAAGGGTGTGTCATGATGAGAAAAAATCCAAGACATGTGAAAGTAGCAGCCTTTCTGAAGTCTTCTTCACACTGTGAACTGACTACATGCCACCCATGTCAGCCAATACAAACCCCATTGACAAAAGTTGGGCAAAAATCAGTGAGTGATTTATAAAAGTGCAAAAACCCATGAACAGAGATGAAAAAATAAATTAGCAATAATTTATGGATAGAAAGTTTGACTTAATGGAAGCAGATTAATGTACACGCTAACAAGCAGGTGACTCCATTGAACACGTCATCGGAAACACAAATACAAAATGTGGTGTGTCTGTGGAACAACATCTACTCTGAATACAAAATGGGTCTATTTGCCAAACTCAATTATTTAATAAGAGAGTACTGGGTTGATAATCTGCAGCTATGAGGCTGGATGGAGAGTGCCCAAATGTGATGAGATTCATGCAGGTCTAGGTTGGAGGGGATGAAGCATTGCATAGTGACCATAATATCATTTCAGTTAAACTGTGCATGTCTCTGCATGCATGTGTGCCCATCTTCACATAGAATGACCTGGGCATGTAAAAATATGCAGCCATTTTCCTGGGGCGTCAGATACATGTAAAAATGAGAGATAAAACAGCATATTACTACCTTCCCTCTAACTCAGCAGTAAACATAGGTTTTTTTCAAAGCCTTTCTTCTAAAGAAAAATATGGTCTAAAAGCTTGACTAATCACCATTGTCATTGATTTACCAAACGTCCTAGGGTAACAAAAGTAAAATCGTGCTCCTTTGCTCCATGGCAGCAAAGATAAAAAATCATGGGCCCACTCTTAGGGCCAGATGTATGTAGGAAAGTGTTTTCAATTTCGAAATAGCAAATTATTGTGATTCGCTATTTGGTAATCACAAACACCTATGTACAAATGTGTGTTTAACACAGTTTGCAGTTCCCAGTGGGTCGCAAATAGACCTACCTCATTAATATTTATGAATTAGGTCTTGGTTAAAGGAAAAGGGGATGCAATTAAAAAAGAAAGATGATAAGCTTTCTTTTAAGTTTTTAAGAGTAGGCAGTGGTCCGTGGCATCACTGTCTACTCTTAATTTTTTGTTTTACAAACATTCACAAAGAGAAAGGGGTTCCTTGTGAAACCCCTCCCCTTTGTGAATGGGTTGCCACCTGTGAGACAGTGCCATCTTTCTTGCATGGTATGCCCCCACTTTTTGCTGAATTGCTGATGTACTTTGACTGAGTGTGTCCTGGGCTCCTGCCAATCAGGTACCTAGGGCCTATGTTCCTTCCCTTAAACTGCATGAAGCCTAAACCCAATTGGCATCTCTGGCCACATGTCAGCCCCTGGTAAATTGTACCCTAGGTACCCAGGGCCTTGTGACCAGAGAAGGCCCCTAAGGGCTGCAGCACTTATTGTGCCACCCTTAGAGGCCCTGTACCCTGACACACACACACACTGCCTTTGCAGGCTGAGTGTCTTGGTGCAGAACAAAACAGAGAGTCGACATGGCACACATCCCTGTGTGCGATGCCCACAACACACACTGCCCTGGCATACCTCAGTCACCCCTCTAGCTGGGTGCCCTATGCCAGCGGTGTGGGTACAGGTGCATGGGCCCTGTTCCCCTAAAGTACCCAGGTCCATTCCTGGGCACTGTAAGTACAGTGCTGCCATTTAAGAGTATATGGTGAGCATGAGCATTTAACAAAACAGGACCTAAATACATTGAAAACATGTTCCAACACTATGCCCCTGTACGATGTCTGAGATCTCAAAATGAGAATCTTCTCACTATCCCTAAGTTCAGACTTAAAACCAAAGGAGGCAAGTCCCTGGCAGTTTTGGGATCCAAAGCCTGGAACTCTCTGCCGTCCTCCCTTCGGCAAATTTCCACAGAAATTTCTTTCAGAAGCACCCTCAAAACCTGGATCTATACGTTATCTGACACAAAATGTAAAAATCTGATATAACACTTCATCTCCGAAACATCATAAGAATCTTTTCATCAGATCCTGTCTCGTACTCAGAAGCGCAAAGATGCTCCATGGAGTGCAACCAGCGCTATACAAAACCGAATTACATTACATTACATTACATGGTGCTGGGAGATCGTCAACACGAACTTCACAGCACCATGATGGCTACACTGAAGACTGAGAAGTTTGATATCAAACTTCTCAGCACATTAAACCCGCACTGATGCCAGTGTGGGATTTAATGTCAAATGCACGAAGGAGGACAACTTAGAGTTGCCCCCTGAACCTAACCTATAATCCACGTCCTGTCTGAGGGGCTGCCTAGGCTGCCACACAGCAGACATGTTGCTGGATCCCTGGGTAGAGAGCCATCCGTTCTCCTGGGCTTGCAACAATGCACATCCTGGGCGAGGTGCTAGGTCTCCTCCCCCAGGATGGGCAGGGAAAGCTTCAAAGGCATGCCGCCTTTATGAGCTTCTCCAGGCCACTTGCTGTACTCAGCAACTGGCCCCTACCGGTTCTGATCCCCACTCTGGAGGGAAGGCTGGCGGGAAACCCCAAGGGAGGAAAGGGGGTGTGCCAGCCTCTGCCAACCCTACCCCTCAGGTGGGGGAGGCCAGGTGAAGCATATCTCCGGGCTCTCGCCATCTTGAAGATGGGGAGGCCTGCCCAATCAGGACTAGGCTACTGCCCCCCTCCCACAGGAGAATGGCTGTCATAGCCCCATTCCTGCGAGCGCACGACATGAGAGACGGAACACGTCACCGGCCGTCCGCCGCGCTGACGTGAACTACACTACCCAGAATTCCTAGCGCGTCACGCTCGACGTCGCGAGAAGGCACATAAAACAGGAAGTTGAGTCCCGGAACGCTGTCGGAAATTCACAGCATTGGGGTACTTTCGTCCACTACAGTTCCAGTCATGGCAGTCTTGGTCCGGCAAGGGTGCCTTGCACCACTGCTTATTCCTGTCCCTGTGCCATCCTCCGTTGGTGAGCTGCTGCTCGTGCGGAGGCTCGCGTTCCCTGGTTGCCAGCGCTGTTTGCGCTTCGGATTTGATCGGTCAGCATTGTCAGCCGGTGGGGGTGTGTTGCTACTATTATTCTTGTCCCTGTGCCATCCTCCGTTGGTGAGCTGCTGCTCGTGCGGAGGCTGGCGTTCCCTGGTTGGCAGCGCTGCTTGCGCTTCGGATATGATCGGCCAGTATTGTCGGCCGGCGGGGGTGTGTTGCTACTATATGTCCTAAGAGTGTCTCACCTTCACCGAGTTTTACTAGTTACTATGGTCCCGCAGAAGGCCGTGTAAGAGTCATTACACTGGAACCATACAAGGCCAAGGTCGTATGGATCACAGACAGTTACGCTACAGAGTAAAGCAGCAATTAAGGGGATGAGCTGATGTGACTGAATGAATGTGGCTTGCTGTGTTATGTGACGTAACATATCCACAGTCTTGTTTAATGGTATTCTCTCTGGCTCTATCTTTAACAGGGGTTGGTATGAGTGGTAGAGGTCTACGCTCTATCCCTGTGAGGAACGGTGGAGTCTAGAGAAGGGTAGGTGTCTTCGGCAAGAATTCCGTGCCTGAGTATAAAGGGCGTTACTGAAAGAAAGAGAGTGGAATCGTGCATGCATATTGAGTGTTTTTCTCTCGTTCCTGCAGAGATACCCAAAACAAGCTCTCCCGCACAGAATGACCTGTGCCATCACGGCTTGTAGGCTTGGTTAGATCAAGAGGTGGACCTCTCAGTCATCAAACCGATCCCGAGGACTGGTCAGTGTTACAGTGGCAGGATAGGGGGTGTACCCACCCCAGGGAAGGGACCCATTGGTCCCTGCCCTTTACCTACCTGTAATGCCCCTATATTTAGACCTGCAGTGCAGCTGCTAACAAGAGGAAGACACCAACTGATTTGGCCCCAGCCCTACAGGCCTGTCGACCCTCGAACCTGCTCCTGCTAAACCCCAGTGTCTCCAGTGGTCAGCAACCTCATAAATACCGGAAGACCTGACTGCCTTGTGACTCTAACTAACTGGGACTTCCACGAGCAGTGGTACTGCTCAAAGCAAGTAACAAGCCCCTGGCATCAGTCACTAACATTGACTCCTGCACACTCTGCACCCGCCAAGCCTGGCCTGTGCCGGAGTGAACAAAGACCATGAGGACGTTCCCCCGGTGACTGTGACACCGAATTCAGCACCCAAGGACCCACCTCGACGCTCCTGACGATGCCTGCAGCCTCAGACCCAAGGACCCCTCCAACCGCGACCAGCTGAGGGTAAGATTTCCCGACGCGAAAAGACACCCCTGCACCCGGCGCCCTGCGGCCCCCTGTGCCCTGCTCCTGGGTGCATACCTATCCTACAACTTACCTCTCGAAGTGGTGGTTGCACCTGAAGAATCTTCGTCCCCAAGCTTGCAGCCTTTGTTCGTCACTGAGCTTCTCCATTGAAATCCATTGAGTGCCCGAAGGCTCAAAAGCACCCTGCACCCAGCCGCCCGAGTGCCCCTGGCAGTGCAACCTCTACCCTAATCTACTTCCCCACTTGCCCTGAGTAAGTGACGAGGAGCCCAGCTCCCACAGCCTCGTGGCCTGCTAGCCAGCAGCCACCAACCAAAGGCCCCCTGCCTCCCATAGGATAACATTGGGCCTAACTCACTCTGCACCCGGCTGCCCCTGTGCCGCTGAGGGTGTAACAATTGTACCTACCTGACCCTGGGAGGCCCCTGAGTCTATGCCCAGAACCGTGTTGATTTTTGCAACTTACAAATATTCCTTAAAAATCGCCTGTATAACAAAAACGCTTTCTTCCAACTGTTTACAGGAGATACACCAGTGCTGGATCCAGGATCCAACACTGAGTTAGAAAAAGTAACGATAACCCTACTTACCTGCTATGCGAATTTCCTCCCATAGGATAACATTGGTGATTCTATGTGAAAAAGTTTGACAACTTTTAAAATACAAAAATATTCCTTAAAATTCATTCCTGTAACCAAAACTTATTTACTTACCTGTTTCCAGGAACTGTCCCAGGACTGAATCTAGGATCCAGTCCTGAGGTTAGAAAAGTAATCCTAAAAGTAATTAATTGCATTTACTTAGAAATTCCCATTGAGCTCAATGTATAATTGTGTTTGAAATTCTGTTGCCCATTGCAGCAACTGTAACTATTGCATTCAAAAGTCTACTGCCTGTTGGAAAGTAATTAACTAAAGTATCTCATTCTGAGAGAGTATATTTTGATACCTATTCTTGGTTCTAAAATAAAACAACTATATATTTTGATACAAAACGATTGACCTAGAGTTCAGTTCTTGAGTGTGTGAGACCATTTGCTGACTGAGTGTGTACAACAAATGCTTTACACTGTCCTCTGATACAGCCTTACTGCTCGACCAAGCTACCACTTTAGAGAGTAAAGTTATATCTAACTTTAGCCTCTGCCAAACCTCTGGGGACTGGGGACTGTGGACTCTGTGCACACTGTAGCTATTTGGGAACAGTATATACAGAGCCACTTTCTTACACCACCTTCTTGAAGTAAGTGGTAAAATGCGAATGTGTTGCAACTGCATTTCGGTCACAATACATTCAGACATACCACTGCGATTCGGTGTTAGAATGGGATGCCCTAAACACGCCCCGTCCTAATACCGAATCGCAAACCCAATTTGTGATTCTGTACCAGGGGCAGTGGCAGGATTGACAAATGATTTTGAGGGCAAAGGTAACTATTATTTAGACCATCATGACGTCTCTGTTACAATGAGATCTTGAGGTTTTCCACTTTGTATGGTTTTTGAGATTGGTATAGTAGTCAGTTGCAAGTTTGCTCCCGGAAATGCACAAACATGGAGCAAGACACAAATCAATAGCAAATACACTGGAATTTGAAATTCAGCCATGGCACAACACGTGATGTTTCTGAATAGCTCCTATATTTTAGGACATGAAAGGGATGACCAGGGTGCTGAAATATGATTGACCCCATTATTTTCAAGCACCAATAGGTATTAATTAAACATTGAAAACATCTACTAGAATATCAACTATACCTTCAGAGACTGACATCAAGCTATTTGGTCAGGTTTCACAAATGCTTTTTAATTTGAAATGGTTTAACAGTGTTTTCATAACACATAAAGAAATGCAGACTTCTGATCTATGACATTTTAAGTTGCACACAATTAATTAACATGTACTGTGCCAGATAATTCAAAAACTATAAATGATAGGGCTTATTTAGGAGAGGCTAGCGCCGCCTTAGCTCCACTGTTTTTGACGCGCCGGCAGCGCAAGTTTCTCAATCATATCTATGAACTGATACAAAATCACTGTGCGTGGCTTTGAATGGGCTAATAGATATGGAGTAAGACAAAGCAGCGCAAGTCACTGGCTTGCCTTACTCTGCATCAAGGAGGGGTTACACGGGCTTTGCATGGGTTTTCCCCCTCAACACCCATAGATTTTGATGCTGCTCCAGATTTGTTTAATCGCGTAAACCTTGGGCAGCCCTAATATCTTACGCCTCCCTAGAGCAGGCGTAACGAGGAGAAATATATTTATTTTTCCTCCATATTTCCTCTTTCTATGTGTATTCTGCAGCACACATGGAAAGAGGATAATGCCTCTTGGGATTGTTTTTTATGCAGGAAGGTGCCCCTTCCTGCACAAAAACAATCCAGCCTGCAACAGAGGCACCCTTGCACCATGGTGCAAGGGTGCCTAAATATGCGCTACGCAGCAAATTGTGCGCAAGTGCAGGAGGAAAGTACATGAATGCACTGTATTTCATAGATATGGTGCATTCCTACCCTTACACACTGGCGTAGGGCAGTGCAGCAAGACTTGTGGAGCTGCCTTACGCCAATTGCTCATAAATTATGCCCTATGTACATCATTTGCGTGAATTATTTCAGGAAGTTGGGAGCATTCACTATTATTGCTGGGAAACTGCTCTTATTTGAAGAAACGTTCGATAAAGCAGTATTATTCTTGTCACATCTTACATTTCAAACAATTTATTTTTCATGTGGTTTTGTTGCACAGTAAATTGATTTTAATTAATAAAGCGTATTAAGAAGTAGATAATTTCATTGATCTACTTATATATTGCATAGTTCAAGTAAATATTAGGTTAGCATACACAAAGGGGCCGATTCCGATCCGGGTCGGAAAGCACTCCGACCGAGTCGGATCCGGAGTGTTGTCCGACCGAGCCAGACCCCTACAGTCCGACCGAGCGAGTACGATGCGCACGTATGCTGTCGGACTCAGTTCGGTCGGACTCCCATAGAAGTCAATGGGAGCCGGTCGTACAACACGTACATGGGCTCCCATTGACTGAATGGGTACGTCTCGAACAAGTGCACCCCCTACAGTGGGTACGCGTCGGTGCCACCCGCACCGTACATGCCTGTGTTGGGGAAACCCATAGGTCTCCCCCTGTGTCCGAGTCGTAGGGCTGCAGGCGTCAGGGGGTCCGACGCGGACCCCCAAAGTCCGACTCCGGGAGCTTTTGCGAGCCGGACACTCCGACTCGCAAAGGCTGTCCGACGCGTGAATCGTACTGGCTCGTTTGTAAATCTCATCCATTGCACGCCACGGTTAGCTTCCAACTGGGACGTACGGAGCGGTTCGGACCCGGAAACGACTCGGTCGGTGAATTTCATGTAGCTCGCATCGTACTTGCTCGCTTGTACAGCTGTACAAGTCGGCTGGAAAACACGCGTACGGCTTGTAGTTTTTTCGGCCGAACCCGATTCGGTGCCCTTCCGACCGAGATCGGATTCGGCCCCAAAGTGTTAGTTGTAGTGTTGGAATGCTTCTTTTCACAACAGTTCCTGTAGTCGCCACAGAATCATGAATACTCTGACCATGTCTGTCTGTTGTTGACCAATATAGGAATATGCAAAGCTTCGTCTGACTTTGGACTCGAGTCCTCTGCTTTCTGTGAATTAGTTCTTGACCCCGACGGCTGTATTATTTACATTTGTTAGTATTCTTTCAAAGGTTACTCAGTCTGGCACATTATCACCTCCTTTTTATGCTTCTGTTCGACCTCCTTAACATCTTTAGCAGCATCTCCTCCATGACCTGGCACTGTTCGACTTCGTTGGACCTCAAATGAAATGACCCACAGGAATACCTTCAGGATATCCCAGCGTAGCAGAAGAAATGTTACCATTTTTATTGATATCCCAGAATGCCTCCCTAGTTACGACATTGTGGTCCACTATCATTTTATAACAGACAAATTCAGTCTCCATCAGGGATTACACAGAGCGCATAAGGTAATGTTATCTTTGAAGCCATCAAAGCATGTTGTGGTAAACGCAGTGGTAGGGATACATTTTATTTATGTAGCACACAAGAATCAGATAACCATATAGACAAAATGGAGCAATGGCTGAACGCTTTAGTTAATCAGGTATAAACCAGGGATCAAGTTAGTGATAAGAAAAATGTAATTTATTTAAGTATTGTTGATTTGTTCCATAACACTGAAATAAAGACACCCTTACTATCATGCATCAGAAATACAGTTTTAGTCAAATTAGATTGTATTGTACAGTGCATTTATTTTTTCGTAATGCCACTGGCAAGGCATACAATGATTTGCAGATAGTGTTAGTCGTAATTTATGCAACATTATTAGAATTTATATAGCAATTTGTTGCATGCATATTTTAGCCTAGAGCTAATTGCTAATTGTTATTTTCATTGGTGCAGGTGCCTCATGTTTGCATAAATTTGCGTTCCTAATTGAATCTATGAGATTAAAGAGAATGGAGGGCATACCATATAGAATGTGTGCTAAACTGTTGTTTGCTAATACACAATTTTATTTGGTGCTGTTTAAAAATATAAATAACTTATTTTGCCTCATGTTTAAATATGATGAGCCAGTGAGTTTAGAGGGATGAAACCAATATAATTTGGAAAGTATTCTGGTGATGACTTGCATGGAGTGTCATGACAAGGAGTACGTTTGTCATGCTAAGGAGGATGTCTTTTTGTTGCTGGTTGTTTTGTAATTGCAGAGTTGTATCCCTCAGATATTATGAGTATTCAAATGTGTCCGACTTTACTTTGGTGGTGTTTGGGTCTTTGTTGATATCATGTGATAGAAGATCTTCAGTTTCACTTCTAGGGCTCGATTCACAGAACTAACTTAAGGCAAAATCCTAAACTTACTACCATTTTGGTATTCACAGGAAAGTATTATTTAATGTCCAGAAAGACATTGGTGAATCTTCCATTATTTCGTTTGTAAAGTAGTAAAAATGCATATGAGAACATTAGGATAAAATTGCATTTAAAATTACATTTTGTCAGTAGAGATTCACATACTGATATTTATATATATATTAAATGTCTTCATTGAATATCACGGCAAGACCCCCTCCTCTTTGCTCTAACGATTCTGAGTCGAGTACCGATATCCTGGCAACGAGTACAGGAGACATATCACTGCCCAGCCAACTTTCCTCTATGAAATATAGGTCCAATTTTTTGTCAGGTGGTGGGTCGGAGATGTATTCTTTGTTTTGGGATACCAATCTGACATTGATGCATTTATCTTAGGTGGGAGGAAACACGTGCAAGCCAGGTTTTTTTGTAATAGTAAGTTTAACTATTGAATGGTTTGTCTATGGAGAGGTCATCAGTCTTTAAGATCTATCATGTCGCCATCCTTTTCAAAGAGACTTAGCAGTGATGTTGTGGGGTTTCCCTGGGTAGGAGAGTGTATTATGTTGTTCAGAGCCATGGGTTTTTCAGCTCCTACGATATTGAGAATTGCTGGTGTGGGGTTGGTCTGCTGGAATGCAACAAAGGAGAGGCCACAGTGTTGACTGAATATGAAGATCTCTCGCTTTTACTTTTCTTTCTTCCATAGGATGATGGAGTATGTGTTAATGGTGGGGAGAGGGTGATCTGCATATTACTATCTCCGAATGTTGCCATGGCTGATAGTCTTCTGTGTGCTTCTTTCTGGGTTGCCATTGAAGTGGGGTTCAAAGGTCTTCAAAGGTGAACGGGGGGTAAATCTTGTTATGGTGAGATTTTTTGTGGATGCTTGGTTTGATGTATGGAGCTGGTGAACTGTAGGGGAGAGTGTTTATGATTCGGAGGAGCTGGCATTGGCTCCTTTTAAGATGAGTTGATGGAGCTTTCTTATTCTGTTGGACAACATGCTGACACATGCTTTATGAGAGAGTGAGGATGCTTGGTCTATTTTAACATGTTTTCCATGTTGGAATATACATGTGCTAAAGGCAGTGGGGCAGTGGGCTTGCAATACAGGTAGGAGATGGTATGTGTTGAAAGGGGAGTATAGTAGGTTGATAGCTGTGGTGTGTACTTGAATGACCCTGATAGTGAGCGCTTGAAGAAACATGCATTTGCCTTGACAGTGGAAGACAAGTGGGTGGAATTAGGCAGTAAGTTATGAGTAGTAATTATTGGATGAGTAGGAGTGAGGACACTTAGAGGTAAGCATAATATGTTGGTTAAGAAGGAAATAAGGTAGGTACTGTTAGCAATAAAGCTTGGAGATAGATAGGTTAGAGAGCTCAGATAGGGTGGATGCTGTAAGGGGCAAGAGGTGATGGTTGAAGAGGTGACTAAAGTTGTTAGGGTAGGTTGAGAGAGCAGGGAACAAGGTGTGGGTTACAATAATGAGCAGATGTAATGATGTTTATGAAGTAATGTTGGTTTGAAGTTGTCTTATAATGCTGGAACGAAATGAGGGCATAAAAGAATTGAGCTAACAACTGTAACCAGAAGTACCTGGGCAAGTTTGCTAAGAGCTGTACTCAGGAGCAACTATACTGCCCAGGTAGATAAGGCCTGTAGCCATGAGCAGTCATCCGACCCACGTGGTTAATGTTTGTACCCAGAAACAAGTTTACACAGAAGGGAAGTAGGAGCTGCCTTCAGGACCCATTACTTCATTTCGTTGTGACTAGCGGTAGCTATCCCATCAAGCCAGCTTCAGGGGAGATACTCCAGTGATATATGGCTCCTGTGATGTTTAGAGGAGAAGCAGAGTATCTGGTCCTAGGTTCTAACAGGCCCAAATAGGAACATGTCCTTAGGCTGGACACTTGGACTAGGGGTCTTGGAGAAGCTGTTTCATTGATTGCAGGACGTGCAGGGGCAGGAGTCCTTGGTTAACCAAATGGATCACATGACTCCAACGTAGCCTCACCTTTCAAGCTCTCCGATTCATGATGCGGAAGGGCTATGGAAGGAGAGGAACGCTTTTTAGCCAATCCAAGTCCGTAGTAGTATTAAAACAGGAAACAAACAAAAGATCCATGCAGCACAGCAAAATGAGGCTTTCAATAAACACAACTGTGCGCTGACACACAGTTTTAATAGTGATAGTAAAGAGATGTATTCTTTTATTTAATCTACGGCCCTTCTTTTACATTTCGGGTGAGAATGTCTCCGTGATTTGGAATTCAAACCCTCCCAATAATTCACAAGTATCCTCGTCACTTGCTTGGGCCCCTCGTGGTGTGGTTGCTGCCTTGAAGCCTCATTCTGCATGGTTTCCTTGCTGTTTGAATGGCACCTTCCCAAACAG
Source organism: Triturus cristatus (assembly GCF_964204655.1). NCBI lineage: Eukaryota > Metazoa > Chordata > Amphibia > Caudata > Salamandridae > Triturus > Triturus cristatus. The sequence continues at coordinate 724,079,615 of NC_140586.1, forward strand.
ATATGGCGCCGAACGCATGTCTTATGGGGGGGGGAGGACCCTGGTGATGACATGGGTTTTAGGACTCTAGCGAAGCCTCACCTTTTTTGTCTTACCTTTGCCAGCAGGGATCGGCTATTTGAGGTGAAGCAGACGTTTCAGCCAATAAAAAAACCGAGTGGTACTAAAACAGAAAGCAAGAAAACCCTAGACATGACTGCGAACCCGGCTTTCAATAAACTAAATTGTCACAAGCAATTAATGATAAAAGGATGTTTCCGTTTCCTTCTGCCTCCCAGACAAAATGCGATGCCAACTTCCATTAATGTAGCACATCATGCACTTTGCTAACAATTCTTATATTTCGTCTTAGGAAAATGAGCCGCAACTACTTTCTACTGTGTTGAAAGTACAGTGGCGAACAGTGAAAGCCCGGGTAACCGTTGAAGCATAATATTGGTTAATTTGCAAGAGAGGGACAAGGTTTAGCCAGTAGTGGTTTGGCACCTTCGGCATAAAAATCACAAAGGCCTGTATTTGGACACCCTACTGAATCACATAATACAATCTTCTCAATACTGTTGGGGACATCTCAATGAAATAGAATTTGCAATTTCAAGCCAGGTTAGCCTCCCAGCGAGGCAATACCAATTGAGTGACAGCTTTTTCACACCCTAACAACCTGTGTTTGTGCCAGCGATATCTAACAGGGGCGGTTCCTGTATGAGGGCGTTGGGGGCAAAGCCCCTCTAGTTTTGGAGGAAGAAGATGGAGATTGGAAGAGTGACCTGAGGCAGTCAAACTGCCCAGTCTGGAAGTAGCAGTGCAGCACTACAGTGCATAAACACACGCTGCGCATGTGAGGTGGACAACTTCAATATCGCTCAAATCTCGCATGCGCATTGAACGTCTATGAGGCAGAGGTGAGGGCAGTGAAGCACTCACTAATGCAGCAGTTTTTTTATGGCATCGGTTGAGTAATCGACTCACCCTGATCTATTACATAGGTTGAGTACATACTTCCAGGATCACACCTCCTCCTCTGAGTGGCTGACCATTGATGCTGTCAGCCTATTGGAATAGGAGGTGCAATTTTAGTGGTACAAAGTATTTCACACATTCCTTCCTAGCTGTTACTAAAGCATTTTTCGTCCTCTTATTCCTCAATTATCTCCAGCCCTTAGTCTTTTCTCGTAGACTGGCTGATCGGTTTCAACTCACCTGCTATCAGAGCTGGGAGGATACAATCATGTCTAGTACCACTTCTTCCATTACAAGCTGCAGCTGGGAGACACCTCTGGGAGAAAGATAATTAGAGCCATGACCTGAAATTGGTGAGTACTAGTGCCCTTTGCCTCTTGTGTTAAGTTGCCTTAGTGCTCTGAGTCTTTGCTCAGCATCATCTGCCTTCAGGTTCTGTCATCGCTCCTTATTCCCCTCTCCGGGCCCACACATTCCCCTTGCAACCCTTATCAGCTTCCACAAGGACTTCTTCACCATCCAGCTATCAATCAAACCATCAGCATTTGTATAGTGTGGCTCATCACCCCGAGTATCCAGGAGCTGAGAAACGGAGGGCCTTATTCGAAGAGGTAGGTATTGAGTCTCTTCCTGAAGTCGGAAGTGAGGGGGAGGTTCGGTGGTGGAGCAGAAGGTCGTTCCAGGACTTTGAGGCGAGGTAGGAGAAGGAGTGACCTCTGCTGCGACACTGCCAGATGCAGGGAACGTGTGTGAGTGCAAAGGAGGTGGATAGGAGATGTCTATCCCATCTAAGACCGACCCTCCCCACTCCCAGTCACAGCCATTTTGATTTCCACTGCTAGCTAGGTGAGGCCTAGTGCCATGGGCCCCTGACCATCTTGGTCAGAGCTAGGCCCACAGCTGGAGGCTGCTCGGGGCAACCTTGAGCCATAAACCTAGTAAACGATTGTAACTTTTGTAGTACCTTCGTATATATATTTAACAATCATAAATTGTGATGTCACTGACCATGTTATGAGAGATATTATATGTGAGGTCATAAATAGTGCATTGCGGGGGCGTAAGTTATACTTAGCTCCGGTAACTATAAGTGCCAAACGTCACTGGATTTGTATGAGTGAAATCTGAGCCTAACTAAAATGTTCCTGTAACCTTTGGTTTTTCAGTGAATTTCTAAGGTGTTTTTAAATTCTATTTCCTAGCCATAACATCCCTGCAACCTTTGTTTTTTTCAGTGAATTTCTAAGGTTTTTCATATTCTATTTCTTAACCATAATGTCCCTGTACACTTTGGTTTTTTAAAGTGAATTTCTATGCTTTTTTAACAAGGAGTCACGCTTGCAGAGCGGTGGAGAAAGGGGGTGGGGCCACTGACCGGCTCTCAGAACTCCTGCTCTGTGGGACTTACTGGAAGTTACAGGAGGGCTTCATGGCTCCCAAGGACCCTCGGCATTTAAGAGGACTTCATCCCCCAACCAGTCGTGTGCCAGGAGGAGCGTTTGCAAAGTGGTGAAAAAGAGGCGCCACGCCTCTTTTTCACCACTGAGGACCTGTCAGCAATCCCACTGTATGGGACTTACTGGAGGTAACAGGAGGGATTGTTGGCACCCAAGGACCCTCTGGACCCAAGGAGGCTTCATCTCTCAACCAGCAGTGCACCAGGTGGCACATTTGCCGAGTGGTGGAAAAAGGGGCCTGGCTTCCGAAGTCCTCACAGCAATCGTGCTCTGTGGGACTTACCGGAGGTAACATGAGAGCTTGTTGGCCCCCAAGAATCCTCAGCATCCAAGGGGGACTTCAAGTTGCATTTGCAGAGTAGTGGAGAATGGGGGTGGGGCTTCCAACCAGCTCTCCGGAATCCTGCTGCATGGGACTTACTGGAGGTAACAGAAGGGTTTCTTGAGCCCCAAGGTTGCTCTGCCTCCAAGAGGGCTTCATCAACCACCCAGTAGTGTGCTAGGAGGCGCTTTGCAGAGTGGTGGATAAAAGGGGCATGGCCTCAGAAGACCTCTCAGCAATCCCGCTGTGTGGGACTTACTGGAGGTAACAGGAGGAGTAGTTGGCCCCTAAGGACCCTCAGCATCAACCGGTTGTGTGCCTGGAGGCGTTATTGCAGAGTGGTGGATAAATGGTGCGGAGCCTCCGATCACTTCTCAGCAATTCCCCTGTGGGGGACTGACTGGAGATATTAGGAGGGGTTGTTGGCGCCCAAAGACCTTCTGCAGCCAAGGGGACTTTATCCCCCAACCAGTTGTGCACCATGAGTCACGTTTGCAGAGTGTTGGTGAAAGGGGAAAGGGGCCTCCGGCGACTTGCAGGTCAGACCTTTTAGAAAAATATTTGCAGGATAAGGTTGTGTATTTGCATCCTGCAGTACACAACCTTATCCTGCCCGGGTATTCAGGCCAATTTAGGCAGGTAATCAGATAACCAGGGTCCTGTGGGTATGTCTTCAATATCGGTGATCTGCCCTACACAGAGATGTTCACTATGGGCAACCCGCTCTAGGTCGACATGTCTGCAAGGCAAGCAGCCAACATTTTCCGGGCAGAGATTCATTACAGGGGACAATTCCCAGACAGAGGCTCCTGGCAGATTTGGAGAGGACCCTCCCGCAGGGGCAGTCCCCAGACAGTCCTTATGCTTGCCTGGGAGTCGGTTGTCACATGGTCAGGCCCCGGGGTCCCCTTGACTCACCAGCCAGTCCTTGTGAGGGTAGTCCGTTCTGCAGCAACACCGGCGCCAGCGGGCCCTGGGCGCTCCGACCCTCAGGCAGCCCGCTCCTCCCTTCACTCGGGGCCTTGCCTGGGGGGGTGCAGATCACTCCTCTGCCTGGCGGATATTCTGCGGGGGGAATTCCTGGGCTCTTTTTCCTCCGCGATCTCCTCTCGGAGGGCTCCGAGCTTCCTGCTTGGCCCAGGAACCAATCCGAGCACGGCTCACAGGGGGCACGGCCGATGACGCGGCCGGCTCCTTGGTTGCCGGGCAACGTGCGCTCGAGCGGCCCGGGTCCAGCGCGGCCTGCTCCGTTACCGCGGCACCCCTCGCAAGGCTTCGGGGGACGCGACGGTGACAGGGCGATGGCGTCCTCCCTCACAGTGGTGCCGGGGTGGCAGCGGTGACTTTGGGGCCAGAAATACTCCTCTTCAAGCGGCGCTAGAGCCATGGCGGTGAGTGCAGCCCCACAGCAGCTCGTCTCCCTCTCCTTGGAGCTCGACCACGCTTCGGAGATCGGGGCACACAGTGACGCTTCTCCAGCAGCGCCCGGGCCGTGGCAGTGATTTGGCCCCAGCAGCGCTTCTTGGTTCACCCGCGGCGGCAGGGGGGGGTATTGTCGGCCCAATAGCATGCAATCAAGGGTGCCTGGGCAGCGGCGGTAATCCTGGGCCTACCACGCTCATCATCACAACGTGGAGGGGGCACAGCAGGAGCGCGCCGGACACAGCCCTCTCAGCAAACGGCAATCCCCTTCGGGGCAGCGCTTAACCAGCACAGCGCCAGCAGTAGGGTAGGCAGTCATTTCGGGTAGTGCAGCGCTATGGGAGCCCAGCGGTTAGAAGCACAGCGCTTTACCTGGTGATCCCCCAGTAGCAGCAGCACTCACAGGATCCTCAGCGCTTCAGTCCCAGTGCAGGCGGCAGTTGCATCTTGGTTGCGGTTTCTTTGGTTGGAGTATCTTGGGGGAAAGCGTAGGAGGTTGAGTTGGCAGGCACAAGAGGCAGGATGGTTCACTGCGGCACACTGGAGTTGGTCTCCTGTGTTTCCCCCTCACTGGGCAAGGTCAGCAGGCTGGCAGAGCCACTCAGCTATCTCGGGTACAGCAGGGCCTAAGCTCAGTCAGACTCAGTAGTGTAGTTTCCCCCCTAGGCCCAACAGCCTATACTCCGGCAGAGGTTCTCCCAGGTCCAGCGGTGCCGCAACTAACTAGTTAGGTTTCCCTCCTTTCCTCTTATACCCCTAGGCCAGGTGACCCTCCCAAAAGGTGGCAAAGTATAACTCCTCCCTGGGCTGGAAGGGTCCAGGGGCTTCTACCATGTCTGCCGGCAAGGATACAGTAACAGTATGTCCCAGCCTGATCCTAACTACTGGGGCGTGTATGTACAATGGCCACTCCGCAGTAGCAGGGGCCTGTGGCAGCCATCTTATTAGGGGAGAGCACCTGCACTTCAGCACTGTATGGCAGTGGTAAGGCGCCCAAAAGCCTAGGTCCAACAAAAAGATGGTGGCAAAAACTAGGCGAAAAGGGAAAAAAACATGGTAAGACCACCCTTGGGCTGACAGGTCTAACACGCTCCCTGTGTGTTACAGCAATTTTACTCCGATGCTCTCGTTGGCTGGAAGTGAAGCATTTTCTGTGGCTTGGTGGGAGCAGCTAAGCTAAAGCCAGAGCAAACAGCTATGTCCCGGGGTGACAAATGCAAAAAGAACAATTGATGGACAGAATGCAGAACAATGTCATACATTAACCCCAGTACAGAGATCTGGGCCTAAATTCATCGTTCTTTTGCTCATCATGCCATTTCAGTTTGGACCCAGCCATATGCAAATCAGTCTTGACCCTGCACCCAATGGAAACAGTTGAGCCCGAATGATTTGCATATGGCTGGGTCCAAACTGGGGTGGCGTAGTGGGCAAAAGAACAATGGATTTAACCCAGATCTTTTAACTGGGGGAGAATGTTTGCATTGTCAGCATTCCATCCATCCTTTGTTTGCTGTGTCCCGGGGAAGGGCACCACAGGACATGGCAGGAGGTGGCCCTGGATGGCGTTGGTCTCCAGGACCATCTATGTCTCCAGTAGGAAGGCCATGTGTCCCCCCTCCTTACTTATGTATAGGGCCTGCCCCGGGGAGGTGGCTTAGAAAAAAATGGCCAGAGAAGTTGGAGGACCTCGGTGCGCAAAGTGGGTCCCTAAGGCCCTTCAATACATATTAATTTTGGCCCCAGGGAGGTGATGGTCACTGGGGCGAAAGACCTCCCCATAATAATATGTTAACCCTGTGAGGTGGTGGTCCCTGGGACATGGAGGGGTCGAAGAGACCCTGATTACTTTCTGGTATGTGGCCGGGGAGGTGGTGGTGCCCAGGACATTAAGTCGTAAGTTATAAGTCATAAGATTTGATTAAGCACACACATCACCCAGAGGGTCTCAAAGCGCTAGCGAAAACTGGTGAAGGGGAAGACAGATGACTGACAGGAGGAGGAGAGCGGTCAAAAGAGCCAGGTTTTTAACCTCCTCCAAAACTATTTGTGATCGGTGACAATATGAAGCTGCAATGGATGTTTGATCCAAAAAGCAGGAGCTAGATGAAAAAAGGATCTACCGCCGTTCCTGGCGGTACGAATCCTAAGTGGAATGAGAAGATGTTTTGTTCCTGACCTGAGAGTCCAGTTAGGTAAGTACCAATTCAGTTGGCAAGGTAACTCGACACGTTTCCGTACATGGTCTTATGTACCAGACAGTTTATCTTGAAACAGATTAGTTTCCTCATGGGTAGCCAGTGAAGAGCTTTCAGACTGGGTGCCGACGGGGACAGAGAAGGAAGATTTAGCACCAGTCTAGCGGCAGTGTTCTGCAAGACTTGAATGAAGTCTAGTGAGAGGCTCTTCACTGATGGTTTTTTAAAGATTGGTTTAACCATGGATGCTTTCCATTTTATAGAGACTGTTGCTTGATTTAGGGACATGTTAAAAAGGTCACTGAGACTTTTTAGGAGTGATGGTAGATAGAATTGAGGTGAAACTGGACCGACCGGAGAACCCAATTTGACCTTATAGAGGGCAGTTTTAACATCTTCTTGAGTGAGTTCGGAAAACTCTTCTAGGAGTGTAGTGGCAGATGTCTGATTACTGTCAGGTTCATTATAATTATTTTCGGTATTATGATTAAGAAAGGTGTTATGAATGGTATTGATCTTTTCCTCAAGGAAGGTGAACAGCGTGTCCACTCAGTCTTGTGAAGAAAGGTTATCAGACTGACAGGAGGAAGGATTGGTAATTTTTATTTTTATTTTATAAAGCTCCTTATTTGAATTAGCCAAACTTGTCGATTCTGGTAATTATATAAGTATTTTTGGCTAACTTAATATTATCTAGGTAACATCTGTAGATGAGTTTGTACGCCTGTCTGTCCTCAGTGCTTTTGGATTTCCTCCATTTGCGTTCGGCTTTCCTACTGGCTAGTTTTTCTGATTTTAGGGATTCAGTAAACCAGGGTGACACTTTGGACTTAAGCTTGACCCTTGACAGAGGTATGGTGATGTCAAGGGCCTGAATAATAGCCTTCGGCAAGGCATCCACTGCGTGATCTATATTAACGGTGCCTGTTAGGAGTGGGGGGCTAAAATGTGATGAAAAAGTAGCTAGAGTAACTTTCCTACAGGGCCTGCTCCATTTTTGTTCACTACTAGGATTGTTGTTTGGAGTGACTATTTGTAAAGAAAATTTCAATAGACTGTGGTCGGACCAGATCAAGGGGATAGTAGGCTCCACCTTAATACTGGGTATCTTAGTGGACAGGAAGTCAAGAGTGTGGCCAGCCAAATGCGTGCATCCAGTCACGGGGGACCTGTGCACCTCCGCTCCCTTATTATCAAAATGCCGCCGGGACCTGACCCTCCAATAACTCACAAAGCGCAGGAGCCTGCGCTTCATGTAATTCTATATTTTTGGAAGGATCCACGGATCCTGTCAAAAAATAACAAAAAAATGCATTTTGGGTCCTGTGGGACCCCCCCCCCCTCAAGAGGCCTAGGAGGTAGGGGTATTTCTACCCTGCCCCCTTTTCTTTTGTTTAAGTTGTTTTCTGGGAATCAGCTTAAGCCGAGTCCCAAGACGGCTGCCAACACTTCCTGGTTTTGAGTGTTGGCAGCCAATCAGGTCTCAGCAAAAGATTGGAAGGGGTCACAGATCCCCCACATCCCTTAAAATACAATTGTACATTTATTTAAATAACTCCACAACTACTGGACATATTTACACCAATTTGCAAAAAGGTCGCTTTCTGGACAAACAGCTACCTTTCTGCCAAATTTGGTTCAATTGCGTTCAGCAGTTTGGGCTATACCTGTGTCTAAAGTTCCTGTGTCTATGTTGTGGGACCCCTCCTTTTTCTAGGCCCCTGCTTGTCTGATTACCCCAAAACGTTCAAGACAGCAGCGTGACAGCAGATGTGAGTGGTAAACTAGTTTTGGAAATTTCGAAAGGAAACGACGCCAAGATTATTGGCAAATAAAAAATGCTCTTCCTTTGGAAATGACATCCTAACTATAAGTACCCACTTGCGATCACCTGTAGTTAATATATATATATACATATATATATATGTATATATATAGAGAGAGACAGAGAGAGAGAGAGGGAATGAGAAAGAGAGAGAGAGAGATAGATATACACACACATATATATTATACATATATATATATATATATATATATATATATATATATATATATATATATATATATCACTGAAAAAACCATAGGTTTCACACATGTTATAGTTAGCGGAAATTTTACTGATAAAAAACCAATGAAATTCCCCCGTTATAGTTAGTGCAGGCAACTATAACTCACGCGACCGCAATCCTCTGCTGATGCTAATACTGTATTTAGACACTTATTTGCCCATGTCTTCTTCTATACATTTTGAGCTATACATATATTACAAATATTTTTTTTTCATAAAGACACATATGTCATCAGCAGAAGATTGCGGTCGCGTGAGTTATAGTTGCCTGCACTAACTATAACGGGGGAATTTCATTGGTTTTTTATCAGTAAAATTTCCGCTAACTATAACATGTGTGAAACCTATGGTTTTTTCAGTGAATTTGCAAGGTTTTTTAAATGCTAATTCCTAACTATAACGTGTGTGAAACCTATGGTTTTTTCAGTGAATTTGTACGGTTTTTTAAATGCTAAGTTACTTTACGCCATTCGTGGCGTGCGCGCCCACTTAACGCAGTTCGTTCCGTGCGCGCACGGTGCGCTTCGCGCACCGTGCGCGCACAGTGAGCACGCGGTGCGCTTCGCGCACCGCGCGCCCACTTTACGCAGTTAGTGCCGTGCACGCACGGTGGGCACGCGGTGCGATGACAAAGCAAGAAAGCACGTCAACAAATCTGTTTCTGCTTTCCTCCGTGACTATGGTATGGGTGCCATTGACATGCAAGACATTTATAGAGGAGATGGTGTGCACTTCAATGATGAAGGGAACAGAGTCTTCCTCTTGAACCTTAGACTCTGCATCGGTACTTACTTGTAGGTACCACTAAAAAATCATTTCATAAACACAACGGCTCTTTTTAGAGCCCCCTAATATCTAAACACTTAAATCTGATTTTCATTTTTTTTTTTTTTTTTCCTACCGTACGCTTACCGTAAGCTTACCGTACGCGTACCCCGTGATTTTTTTTAAAATCAATAAATGTTTTCTTTGTACTTTTCTGTCCTTCTTTGACCCCCTTACAAATGTTAGGGGGTCTGTAACTCTCCTCATTGCCCCCTTTCCTTGTTTTCACTCTTTTTTTTCAGAGTGAAATACACAAAATGGCGGCCGCCGCTTCCTGGTTTCGGCCGATTCGAATGTTTACTAAGATCTAAGAGCCAATCAGAATCGCGCTCGCGCACGCCACCGTACGCTTACCGTAAGCGTACGGTAAGCGTACCGTAAGCGGGCTCAGATATATATATTGATTTAAAGGCTATTTTCTCAGAATCTACTGAACAGATTTACACCAAACCTACAAAAGGCACTTCCTTGACCTAGGGACTACCTCTCTGCCAAATTTTGAGTAATTCTGTTCAGCCGTTCGGGCTGTAGCTCGTTCTAAAGGTCCTACGGAAAAATGCATGGGAAAAACGCGTTTTGGGACCCCCCCTTTTATCTCAGCCCCCGCTTGACGTATCCCCCCGAGACTTTCAGGGTAGAAGCGGAGCGTAGTGCCCCACCTATTTTGAGAAATTCGCGAGGATTCGTCGACCGGCGCCAAAGTTATTCAAAATAGAATGTTGAGGTTTTCCTATGGAAACGTGGTCCTAACTATAACTACCTACTGGCGACCGCCAGTAGGTAATATATATATATATATATATATATATATATATATATATATATATATATATATATATATATATATATATATATATATATAGTCCAACAAATGCCCAAGAGTTTTTAGGAGTGCACACAAGAACGAGTGAACCATCTGGTTTTCTCCTCTCAGGAAACTTGCATCTTTATTTCAGGCTTGTTATTTACTCCAACCTGACGCGTTTCGAGGTATTAGCCTCTTTCTCAAAGGTCACCATTGGCATGTACGGCTCACAGGAAGTTCTGCATGCTGCTTTATATATCCGCTGAGTGTGCCTTGCAATCAAGCATGCTGGGACTTGTAGTCCCGTTTCGAACAATTTTTATCCTTTAGTAGGTCTGTGGGTCCATACATTTATAAGCCCTCTTTATTCCCTTAGTAGGTCCCAAATCCAGGTGCAAGTTCAATTATCCACACTCGCTCTGCTGCACGTCGAGTTGGAGAAGTTCCATCTCTGCAGCCTCCTTCACATTCACATGGATGGTGCTGCTCCTCACGGCAGGGCGCCGTGCTAGATATTGTCCCACAAATGCCCAGTGCGCTCCTAAAAGCTTTCAGGTGTGTTATAGTTAGCTGGACATTTCCCTCGTACAAAACCCTAGAAATTCCCCCGCTATAGTTAGTTCAGCTAACTATAACTCGTGCCCCCGCAATGCACTGCTGATGAAGTCACATAGTACATCACTCATGACATGGTTAGTGACATCACTGATGACATCACTGATGACATCTCAAATGACATCACTGATGATGTCATTCATGTGATCATTTGGTGCTTCTTGTCACACCCTAATATAACCTTTGATACACCCACTCTAAATTACATACTGCCACTCTCAAAACCATAGACAATCCAACACCAATAAGTAGATAAGTAGATACCCCATCACAGACTCTTACCTCTAAACACTCATCCACTCACTCACCCGTAGAGTCACTCAAACTTATGGTACAGGACTATCATATGCACTCATACACCTATATAAAACATTTTTTAAACTATATTTTGAATCCTTTATAATTTTTTTATTCATTTTTTTTTGGGATTCGCGCACCCTATGCGCAACTTTCTCGATCCCTGCGCGAGAGCATCTGCGTACGGTATGCGTTGGGTACGTATTTTGGTGCGCGATTGCTATGCGACCGGTACGCGACTCCAAGCCTATACGCGACACGTACGATGCACGTTACGCGACGCTTGCACGCTTCCGCGATACGTCATGTGCGTGTATGACGCGGTGGGTGTGCGAATCCCGTGAATTATTTTACATTTAAAAAAACATATATATATGTATTTCATGTGAATATTAATTGAAGACAAACTCTAAACTACTCATAAAAGTAATATATTTTTACTTCTAATCCTATATTCCTTTTAAATTCGATTTCGCGGATGCGCGCTCGGTGCGTGCTGCCTATGCGCACGGTGCGCGGATCCCATGTGACCTGAAAAAAAGAGATTTGATTGGTTCATTACACTTCCTATTCTAACTATTGAAAGACCCCACCCATTTCAATCATTCTTCTTTGACCTTCTTTGGAGGAGCATCTCTCTGCAGAGAAGAACCTTTTTTGGACTAAGTTTACACTTAGCTCGAACTTTTTTTTTCAAAATAATGGCTTCAGGGCAGCAGGCATCTCCAGGATCTCCTCATTCATCTGAGGATGATTTTTTGGAAGAACCTCCACGCCCGCCAAGATATTCATCTGTGGTGTGGAAATTATTCACTTTTCCTGAGGGGCAAACCAAAACCAATGCCACCTTAGTAACCTGCAAGATCTGCCAGAGAGTGCTCTCCCGTGGGGATCCAAACAAAAAATATTCCTGCGGAACAGCAAGTATGATGAAGCATCTGAGGATCCTCCATCCGGTGAACCTTGCTCGGGAGGAATGCCGCAGAATGAGAGTTGTTCCTGCTCCATCAGATCCATCGCAGCCAAGCAAATCCGTCCACAGTTTCGAACCCTAAAAGTGCTCTGCATAAAATGCAATGCTGTATTATGTTATGGAGAGCAGTCAATAGATCTTATCTGCCGAAAGCAAGAGATACAAAAGGGGGTGGTGATGGACGGAGCATCAGAACCAATCAAACACTCACACCCAGTCAACAGATCTGGGTTTGATCCATCACCGTTCTTTAGCCCACTCTGCCACCCCAGTTCTGACATGGCCATATGCAAATCAGTCTGACCCTGTGCCTCATGGGAACAGTCCAGCCCGAACTGCCAAGCCATGCCTTCCCTGGACCGGAAACAAGCTTCCTAGGACCGGTTTCTGGCATTTCAGCCGTCTTCAGCCAGGCTTGCTTGAATCCAGTGGCAAAGTGAGCAAGGGACTCACGTCTGAGCATACCCTGCCAACTTATGGCGAACAAAGCGGTACAAAAGGGGGTGGTGATGGACGGAGCATCAGAACCAATCAAACACTCACACCCAGTCAACAGATCTGGGTTTGATCCATCACCGTTCTTTAGCCCACTCTGCCACCCCAGTTCTGACATGGCCATATGCAAATCAGTCTGACCCTGTGCCTCATGGGAACAGTCCAGCCCGAACTGCCAAGCCATGCCTTCCCTGGACCGGAAACAAGCTTCCTAGGACCGGTTTCTGGCATTTCAGCCGTCTTCAGCCAGGCTTGCTTGAATCCAGTGGCAAAGTGAGCAGGGGACTCACGTCTGAGCATACCCTGCCAACTTATGGCGAACAAAGCGGTACAAAAGGGGGTGGTGATGGACGGAGCATCAGAACCAATCAAACACTCACACCCAGTCAACAGATCTGGGTTTGATCCATCACCGTTCTTTAGCCCACTCTGCCACCCCAGTTCTGACATGGCCATATGCAAATCAGTCTGACACTGTGCCTCATGGGAACAGTCCAGCCCGAACTGCCAAGCCATGCCTTCCCTGGACCGGAAACAAGCTTCCTAGGACCGGTTTCTGGCATTTCAGCCATCTTCAGCCAGGCTTGCTTGAATCCAGTGGCAAAGTGAGCAAGGGACTCACGTCTGAGCATACCCTGCCAACTTATGGCAAACAAAGCGGTACAAAAGGGGGTGGTGATGGACGGAGCATCAGAACCAATCAAACACTCACACCCAGTCAACAGATCTGGGTTTGATCCATCACCGTTCTTTAGCCCACTCTGCCACCCCAGTTCTGACATGGCCATATGCAAATCAGTCTGACCCTGTGCCTCATGGGAACAGTCCAGCCCGAACTGCCAAGCCATGCCTTCCCTGGACCGGAAACAAGCTTCCTAGGACCGGTTTCTGGCATTTCAGCCGTCTTCAGCCAGGCTTGCTTGAATCCAGTGGCAAAGTGAGCAAGGGACTCACGTCTGAGCATACCCTGCCAACTTATGGCGAACAAAGCGGTACAAAAGGGGGTGGTGATGGACGGAGCATCAGAACCAATCAAACACTCACACCCAGTCAACAGATCTGGGTTTGATCCATCACCTTTCTTTAGCCCACTCTGCCACCCCAGTTCTGACATGGCCATATGCAAATCAGTCTGACCCTGTGCCTCATGGGAACAGTCCAGCCCGAACTGCCAAGCCATGCCTTCCCTGGACCGGAAACAAGCTTCCTAGGACCGGTTTCTGGCATTTCAGCCGTCTTCAGCCAGGCTTGCTTGAATCCAGTGGCAAAGTGAGCAAGGGACTCACGTCTGAGCATACCCTGCCAACTTATGGCGAACAAAGCGGTACAAAAGGGGGTGGTGATGGACGGAGCATCAGAACCAATCAAACACTCACACCCAGTCAACAGATCTGGGTTTGATCCATCACCGTTCTTTAGCCCACTCTGCCACCCCAGTTCTGACATGGCCATATGCAAATCAGTCTGACCCTGTGCCTCATGGGAACAGTCCAGCCCGAACTGCCAAGCCATGCCTTCCCTGGACCGGAAACAAGCTTCCTAGGACCGGTTTCTGGCATTTCAGCCGTCTTCAGCCAGGCTTGCTTGAATCCAGTGGCAAAGTGAGCAAGGGACTCACGTCTGAGCATACCCTGCCAACTTATGGCGAACAAAGCGGTACAAAAGGGGGTGGTGATGGACGGAGCATCAGAACCAATCAAACACTCACACCCAGTCAACAGATCTGGGTTTGATCCATCACCGTTCTTTAGCCCACTCTGCCACCCCAGTTCTGACATGGCCATATGCAAATCAGTCTGACCCTGTGCCTCATGGGAACAGTCCAGCCCGAACTGCCAAGCCATGCCTTCCCTGGACCGGAAACAAGCTTCCTAGGACCGGTTTCTGGCATTTCAGCCGTCTTCAGCCAGGCTTGCTTGAATCCAGTGGCAAAGTGAGCAAGGGACTCACGTCTGAGCATACCCTGCCAACTTATGGCGAACAAAGCGGTACAAAAGGGGGTGGTGATGGACGGAGCATCAGAACCAATCAAACACTCACACCCAGTCAACAGATCTGGGTTTGATCCATCACCGTTCTTTAGCCCACTCTGCCACCCCAGTTCTGACATGGCCATATGCAAATCAGTCTGACCCTGTGCCTCATGGGAACAGTCCAGCCCGAACTGCCAAGCCATGCCTTCCCTGGACCGGAAACAAGCTTCCTAGGACCGGTTTCTGGCATTTCAGCCGTCTTCAGCCAGGCTTGCTTGAATCCAGGTCGGGCTGGACTGTTCCCATGAGGCACAGGGTCAGACTGACTTGCATATGGCCATGTCTGAACTGGGGTGGCAGAGTGGGCTAAAGAACGGTGATGGATCAAACCCGGATCTGTTGACTGGGTGTGAGTGTTTGATTGATTCTGATGCTCCGTCCATCACCACCCCCTTTTATACCGCTTTGTTCGCCATAAGTTGGCAGGGTATGCTCAGACGTGAGTCCCTTGCTCACTTTGCCACTAGATTCAAGCAAGCCTGGCTGAAGACGGCTGAAATGCCAGAAACCGGTCCTAGGAAGCTTGTTTCCGGTCCAGGGAAGGCATGGCTTGGCAGGTCGGGCTGGACTGTTCCCATGAGGCACAGGGTCAGACTGACTTGCATATGGCCATGTCTGAACTGGGGTGGCAGAGTGGGCTAAAGAACGGTGATGGATCAAACCCGGATCTGTTGACTGGGTGTGAGTGTTTGATTGATTCTGATGCTCCGTCCATCACCACCCCCTTTTATACCGCTTTGTTCGCCATAAGTTGGCAGGGTATGCTCAGACGTGAGTCCCTTGCTCACTTTGCCACTAGATTCAAGCAAGCCTGGCTGAAGACGGCTGAAATGCCAGAAACCGGTCCTAGGAAGCTTGTTTCCGGTCCAGGGAAGGCATGGCTTGGCAGGTCGGGCTGGACTGTTCCCATGAGGCACAGGGTCAGACTGACTTGCATATGGCCATGTCTGAACTGGGGTGGCAGAGTGGGCTAAAGAACGGTGATGGATCAAACCCGGATCTGTTGACTGGGTGTGAGTGTTTGATTGATTCTGATGCTCCGTCCATCACCACCCCCTTTTATACCGCTTTGTTCGCCATAAGTTGGCAGGGTATGCTCAGACGCGAGTCCCTTGCTCACTTTGCCACTAGATTCAAGCAAGCCTGGCTGAAGACGGCTGAAATGCCAGAAACCGGTCCTAGGAAGCTTGTTTCCGGTCCAGGGAAGGCATGGCTTGGCAGGTCGGGC
Source organism: Triturus cristatus (assembly GCF_964204655.1). Lineage (NCBI taxonomy): Eukaryota > Metazoa > Chordata > Amphibia > Caudata > Salamandridae > Triturus > Triturus cristatus. The sequence goes on from NC_140586.1 coordinate 724,095,313, forward strand.
TGGACTGTTCCCATGAGGCACAGGGTCAGACTGACTTGCATATGGCCATGTCTGAACTGGGGTGGCAGAGTGGGCTAAAGAACGGTGATGGATCAAACCCGGATCTGTTGACTGGGTGTGAGTGTTTGATTGATTCTGATGCTCCGTCCATCACCACCCCCTTTTATACCGCTTTGTTCGCCATAAGTTGGCAGGGTATGCTCAGACGTGAGTCCCTTGCTCACTTTGCCACTAGATTCAAGCAAGCCTGGCTGAAGACGGCTGAAATGCCAGAAACCGGTCCTAGGAAGCTTGTTTCCGGTCCAGGGAAGGCATGGCTTGGCAGGTCGGGCTGGACTGTTCCCATGAGGCACAGGGTCAGACTGACTTGCATATGGCCATGTCTGAACTGGGGTGGCAGAGTGGGCTAAAGAACGGTGATGGATCAAACCCGGATCTGTTGACTGGGTGTGAGTGTTTGATTGATTCTGATGCTCCGTCCATCACCACCCCCTTTTATACCGCTTTGTTCGCCATAAGTTGGCAGGGTATGCTCAGACGTGAGTCCCTTGCTCACTTTGCCACTAGATTCAAGCAAGCCTGGCTGAAGACGGCTGAAATGCCAGAAACCGGTCCTAGGAAGCTTGTTTCCGGTCCAGGGAAGGCATGGCTTGGCAGGTCGGACTGGACTGTTCCCATGAGGCACAGGGTCAGACTGACTTGCATATGGCCATGTCTGAACTGGGGTGGCAGAGTGGGCTAAAGAACGGTGATGGATCAAACCCGGATCTGTTGACTGGGTGTGAGTGTTTGATTGTTTCTGATGCTCCGTCCATCACCACCCCCTTTTATACCGCTTTGTTCGCCATAAGTTGGCAGGGTATGCTCAGACGTGAGTCCCTTGCTCACTTTGCCACTAGATTCAAGCAAGCCTGGCTGAAGACGGCTGAAATGCCAGAAACCGGTCCTAGGAAGCTTGTTTCCGGTCCAGGGAAGGCATGGCTTGGCAGGTCGGGCTGGACTGTTCCCATGAGGCACAGGGTCAGACTGACTTGCATATGGCCATGTCTGAACTGGGGTGGCAGAGTGGGCTAAAGAACGGTGATGGATCAAACCCGGATCTGTTGACTGGGTGTGAGTGTTTGATTGATTCTGATGCTCCGTCCATCACCACCCCCTTTTATACCGCTTTGTTCGCCATAAGTTGGCAGGGTATGCTCAGACGTGAGTCCCTTGCTCACTTTGCCACTAGATTCAAGCAAGCCTGGCTGAAGACGGCTGAAATGCCAGAAACCGGTCCTAGGAAGCTTGTTTCCGGTCCAGGGAAGGCATGGCTTGGCAGGTCGGGCTGGACTGTTCCCATGAGGCACAGGGTCAGACTGACTTGCATATGGCCATGTCTGAACTGGGGTGGCAGAGTGGGCTAAAGCACGGTGATGGATCAAACCCGGATCTGTTGACTGGGTGTGAGTGTTTGATTGATTCTGATGCTCCGTCCATCACCACCCCCTTTTATACCGCTTTGTTCGCCATAAGTTGGCAGGGTATGCTCAGACGTGAGTCCCTTGCTCACTTTGCCACTAGATTCAAGCAAGCCTGGCTGAAGACGGCTGAAATGCCAGAAACCGGTCCTAGGAAGCTTGTTTCCGGTCCAGGGAAGGCATGGCTTGGCAGGTCGGGCTGGACTGTTCCCATGAGGCACAGGGTCAGACTGACTTGCATATGGCCATGTCTGAACTGGGGTGGCAGAGTGGGCTAAAGAACGGTGATGGATCAAACCCGGATCTGTTGACTGGGTGTGAGTGTTTGATTGATTCTGATGCTCCGTCCATCACCACCCCCTTTTAGAAAGCAAGAGAGTCATCATTGCTAGGTTGTTTTTTTCCCTGAAGTTCATTGTTTTGTTCCTCCAGTTCTGTTTTTTCATTTTTTTTTCAAGAAAAACCAAAAAAAAAAAAAAATTGTTCAAAAAACTCCCCAAAAAATATAAAAGAAAAAAGAAGAAAAAAAGTTCTTCTAAGAACTAACTTTCCTGGTTTAAAAAAAGAGCTATATTTGTTTGTTAGTGTGTGAAAGTTTAGATGAATGTATGTGTAGTATGTAATTGACTGAATGAATGCATTAGTAGCGTATGGTGAATGTATAAGTGCAGAACTATGAGGAAGTGCTGCAGCATCACACAGTAACCTCTTTAACTGCAGTGTGCTGTAGTACTTCTAAAGCACAGGGATGCAACATATGTGCATAAAAATGTTGGAAATCTATGCTTCTCTCTGCACGGCTGCTTAAACTGCAGTCATGTGGTGACACAGGCACCCTTGCACCATACACACACATGTCGAGATTTATTATTTGTGATAAATCTGGAGATGTGTCTTGTTCTATGAGTATTCAGTGCAATCACGCACAACAACACTTATAGAACACCCTTTCAACGCAAAGTGGTGTGTATGATGGCGTTGTATTTACATGGAGTAGAAAAAGTACACAGAGTGCCTTTTCCTCTCTTTGTAAATATGAAAGAGTGTCTTGCGCAATAACTATGTTACAAAAAGTGACATATTTCTGTTTTTAAAATTGCTTGCGAATGATAGAAGGTAAGCACAGAGTTTTGTCTGCAAAGATGTTCAAAGAAGAATGATTGAAATGATTGCGGTCCTTCAATAGGTACAATGGGAAATATTATGACCACTCAAATCTGTTTTTTTGGAGGTCACATGATATCCGATAACAGAGAGATTTCAAAACTACATAGGTATAAACAGAGTGTTTTTAAAAACGTGTTCAAACTTTGTAGCTTCTTGCAGATCTGCCCATTCTGCACATTAATACTTAGTTAAACTTACCTTCACAGTAATAGAAATTAAAAATGGTACACATTTTTTTCAGATTTTCTTTGTAATGTAAATTGGGGTAAATTGCTTATTTTAGAATTAGGATCTGTGAAAGAAAAGAAAAAAATAGTTATAACATGTAATGATACATTTTTTACAACACAGCATAATTTAAACAAAGTACTTTGTTTGCCTTTTTTGCTGTTCTCAGAATATATTGAATTTCACTAGAAATAGTGATTTCAATCGTACTCATCACTTAACAGCGGGCAAAAAAAAAAACAATCAAAAAGATTGTTTAAAAAAAACCAACATGCTATTCTCAGTAAAATACCAGAAAATACAAATCACACATATATGAAATGCTTATGGCTAACACAATTTTATAACTTTAACTTATAAAAACTATAAATGTTGTCACTTTAAAATATTCACCGAGTCAATGAGCACGAAAAAGTCCATAATTCAAACATATACCTTTCCTTGAGGCCAAATGGTCTTTTTGCACTCCTTTTTATGTAAATTGTCCAATGGTAATCCTATTAAATTATAATAATAAATTCCTCAGAGAGTGAATTATCTTCCTAAAACTTTGACTTTAAAAATATTAGGTAGGAATTTGGTAATTCCCTAGGCAAACGTTGTTTGAAAACCAACTGGGAATCATTACAGAGTATCTAGACTTTGTCACATTTTAGATAGGCAGTGTAATGTCCAGATGTTGTGGAAGGACCATCATGGAAAATTATTGCAATTGCTACAAAAGTCCTTCCTGATATTGATAGTTGTGTTGCTACAAATTGCTTTATTAAAGTATCCAATTTTCTTCCATCAGCTGTACAACGTTGCATCATTAAAATTATGTATTGTCCATATTTTGTTAAAAATAATGTGGATAACATTTCTGATTTACATTGGCTACACTCCATGTTTTGATTTGCACCTTTAATTAATTTATTGAAATACACTGATTTACAGTCTGGTAATGTTAAATACAGAAATCTTTCAGTGTCTACATTAGTGGTACATGTATACATGCAATTTTCACAATGATGTTCCCATTTGTAAGAAAGGCCGAAAATATTTTCTATTTCTACACCTTCATTTTCAAAAATGGTAAGCATATTCATTAAAAATTCCTGAGCATCTTGTTGGATATTTTGTGTAAATTGTGTAGAGCCAGAACACACATCCAAAAGATTATGAACATCTGAATCAGATTGTATTTTACTTGTATCTGTTGTCAATTTTTCATAAACAGAATGCAACAGAGAACAACATCTTTTTTGCCGATTCTGTATAATTTGTTCTTGCAAACCTTCAAGATAAAAAACAACATTGACCACTACATTAGCATAGCAGTTGACACCTGAACTATTTTCAAACTGATAACCAACAATCTCTTCAATAGTGTCCTTTTTCTTTTTACTTGCAATTACAACATTATCTTGTTCTTTTCCCTTCTCTACACCTTCAGTACAGATATTCTCAAACCTTCTTTTTCGACCAACCACACGCTTTTCAAATACAGGATATTGACCTAAATTGGCAGCAGATACCCTTCTTAACCTATTATACTCTTTTACACAGTTTGCATCTGCAGTCACCTTTGTCGCATCAAAATCAATCAAAAACAAACCAGATAATGTTCTGACGCGCGACAAATCAAGATATGCCATACCCTCTTTAAATACGGTAGATCCAATGTTCACCAATGCACTGTCTACACTTAATCCTTGAGATTTATGAATAGTCACTGCATATGCCAGAGAAAATGGAAATTGTTTCCTACGGACATATAAATCTTTAACAAGCAAAAAACGAACTGAACAACGACCAATTTCTTTAACTTCTTCAATCTGATCAAATTTAATTTGTAAAAATTCATTTCCTTCTTTTTTCTGATAATTAACAAAATCCACCACTTTACCCATTGCTCCATTAACTAAACCTTTTTCTTTTAAGTTCAAAGAGTTTTATTGAAAGAAAATGCTCAAATGTTACAAAATAAGACATAAAAAATAAGAAAAGTATAACAACAGAAGCAAATATCAGGATAGGTAATGGCAATAACATAGGCTGTAATATGAAACATCAAAGATTCAGAATAATTAGAAGCAAAAACTGGCACTTGGTATGAAATAAGGTATTAAAAAGGGATATGAGATATACAATATAAGCAAAGGAAAGTTAAAGTTAAAAAAAAAGAACGAAAAAAGAAAACCTTGTTTAACAAGAACAGGAAGTTATGGAGGTTTAGAAACTTCTTGTTGTAACGGAGATAAGGACAGAGAGGTACAAGCATTTAAGTAAAAAAATACTGTAACTGGGCTCCACAATTCTCTTCGCTTACTAGCTAAGGTTAAGGGATAAATAAATGTCGTGTCCAATCTGTGATTGTAGCAAACAGCATACCACCAAGCCTTATAAGATAATTTGGTATAATCCTTCCAATTTTTAGTTATTTGTTGAAATGCTACAGCTAATAGCAAGTCAATTATCCTAACGCTAGAAGTGCAATAATCCCAGATGGGAGAGAGACTTCCTAAAAAAATGTGAGAAAAAGAAAAGGAGTGAGTGGAGGAAAAAATCCTATTAATTTGAGACCAAACCTGCTTTCAGAAACTAAGAACATGGCGACAAAAGAAAAGCATATGAAAAAGGTCTGCACATGGTAAGGAGCAGGACCAACATTTGTCAGAGGCATCTGGGAAGGGTTTGCTAAGGGTGAGTGGTGAAAACAATAAACGATTATAAATAAAAAATAATGTTTGAGTAGTGTTGGCAGCTCTGGAAGATCTACGAATCTTTAACCACAACTTGTCCCATAACTGAATAGACCAAGAGGATGCAAAATCTTTTTCCCACTCTTCCTCTGTCACGGTTTTAATGCGGGGGAAGGACTGAGTGTGAAGAAAGGCATATATATTTGAAGCTTTAGAATGTTTAAGTAGTAAAGAATTCAGCGAGGACACATCAGAAGATGCGTGGATTGATGAAGGAGGTACAGCAAGATGAATCGCGTAGGCTTGCTGTACAGCGCGTGTCAGTAACAAATATTTGGCTAGAAAAGAAAGAGGTAAACTGAAAGAAGTGGCAGCTAAATCAAAGGAAATAATCTGAGTATGCTGAAACAATTGCCGTACCCAAATAAGGCCACGAGTTCTCCAGGATTTCAAAAAAATTGGCTTATTGTTGATCAAAATAGATGTGTTATGCCAAATAGGTTGATCAAAAAAAGATGAATCAGGTAAACAGGGAAAAGGTTTAAAAGTATGTTTAAGAATGGGAGTTGAAATAGACTGAGGTCTACGTGAAAACATAAGGTATTTTTTGAAGGAAAAGGGAGAAATGAAAGACCGTTCTAAGGTCAACCAAAGAGGGGAGGATAATGAGGATTCTTCAATCCAATGAGAGACTTGGTGTAACAGAAGGGATTTATGATACAAGGAAAAGTTTGGGAAGTTCACCCCACCCTCTCTTTTAGAGCGCATTAGCTTATATAAAGACATACGCGATTTTTTATGCCCCCACAAAAAGGAAGACAGAATAGAGTTAATTTTCTTGAAATATTTCAAGGGAATAGCAAGTGGTATGTTGGATATAGTGAACAAAAAAATGGGAGAGAGCATCATCTTGATTGTGTCTAATCTTCCCCACCACGATAGGTAGAGAGTATGCCATTTGTCAGTGAGAGTAGTTAATTTTTGTATACAGTCGTCCATACACTTAGTGATTGTACCCGAAAGAGAGGAATGAAAATTGAGGCCCAAATATTTAATAGAATTAGGACTCCAAGTAAATCCTGAAGCAGAGAAGTCATCTTTAAAAGTCACTTTAGTAAGTGGTAGGATTTCGCACTTATCTTTATTTAGTTTATAGCCAGATACCTGAGCAAAAGAATGAACTTCATCTAAAAATGTTGGAAGGGAGGTATCTGGTTGGGATACAAATAGTAAGACATCGTCAGCGTAAGCTGCCATTTTAATGTTGGAATTATGAAAGGTAAAACCATGGATATTACCCTTCTGACGGATTCGCAAAAGAAAGGGTTCTAAAGCAAGATTAAACAAAAAGGGTGAAAGTGGGCAACCCTGTCTAACCCCTCTCCCTAGTAAAAAATAAGAGGATAAGCCCCCATTTGCCGAAATTGCTGCTCTAGGGCAAGAATAAAGGAAGGAAATCAGGGTAGAAATTTTTGATCCAAAACCAAACCACTTCAGAGTTTTAAACAGATAAGGCCATTCAACCCGATCAAAAGCTTTTTCCGCATCCAAAGCAATGGCTGCGAGGGATTGGGGATAGTGTGAAGTCTTAGAGATAATATCAAAAAATAATCTAGTGTTGTCCGACAACAGTCTGCCCTTAACAAAGCCAGACTGTTCTTTCCCTAAAAGCTCGGGTAGGAAAGACTCCAAACGTAAAGCTAATGCTTTGGAATTTTTTTTATAATCTATGTTTACTAGAGAAATAGGGCGATAATTTTTACAGTGCTGTGGATCCTTACCCGGTTTCGGGATAATACAAATAAGGGCATCAGAAAAGGATACAGAAGCGGAACCAGTTTGAAGAAAGGTAGAGAGAAGCAGATGCAATTTGAGGATTAGCAAATATGCAAAGCAGGAAAAAAACTCAACAGTAAAGCCATCCGGCCCGGAGCTTTCCCATGTTTGAGAGTATGGAGAGCGTGAAGGAGATCCCTGGGAGTAAGATCGTATTCTAAAGAAGAAAGGTCCGGAGGAGTATCGAAAGGAGAAGCAATGGTTGACAAAAATTGGGACATGGACTGCTCAGACGAGGATGTTTCTGAAGAATACAATGTTTCATAGAAATGTAGAAATTCTTGTAAGATGTCATCGCTTTTATGTTTCAATAACCCATCATGACCATAAACAGATTCAATGGTGACTTTGTTTTGTCTCACCTTTAGATAATTAGCCAACAATTTTCCAGCCTTATTCTGCCCACCATAAAACTTGGCGCTAGTCTTTAATAGAAAATTAGAGGCATTAAGGGCCCTATGTAGGTGGGCTTGCATTTACCACTTCATAAATACCGAATCATACCGATTCGGTATTTATGAAGTGGTAAATGCTATGTAGGTAATTGGTCGGTAAATATTACCGATTCGGAATAATTCGGTAATTACCGAATCGGTATTTACCGAATCGGTAATGAGGCATACCTTCCCATTGATGGGAAGGCATGCCTCATTACCGAATCGGTAAATACCGATTCGGTAATGGGGGAGCACATGCAAGGGTGGCAGGGTGTCACATTGACACCCTGTTGCACCCCTGATTCGGCCATGTGTGCACATGTAGCACACATACATGTCCTGAGGGCATGTGTGTCTGCCACATTGCACACATCTACGGGCAAATTAATGCATTTACACACATATTCGTCATTTACCACCAACTATTAGTTGGTGGTAAATAACGAATCCCCACACACACCACACAGTCCCCCTACATCTGATTTCTGTATTCGGAATTTACCAAATCGATAAATTACCGAATCGGTAATTTTACCGATTCGGTAATTTTACCGATTCGGTAAATTCCGAATACAGAAATTCTCCCCCTACATACCAAAAGCCAAAATACCGGTCAGTAACGGTATAATTACCGAAAATCAGCCGTTACCGACCGGTATTTGGCTACCTACATGAGGCCCCAAATGTGGAGTCTTTATTAAATTGAAGTTTGGCAGAGATGAGGTCGTTTAAGCAATCCTTTGATTTAGAAGTAAAATATAAGTGCTCTAAATGTTTAATTTTGGAAAGTAGAACATTAGTATCTTGTTGGGCTTTCTTTCGTTTACGAGAAACATAGTTAATGATAAAATCCCTGGCTGAGGCTTTGAAAGCATCCCAAACTACAGGAAATGGAACTTCACCTGTATGATTGAGCAAAAAATAATCGTGAAAAAAAGATGTGAAAGAAGAGACAAATTGTACATCGAGAAGGAGAGCGTTATTAAAACGCCATTTTTTGATGGAAAGAGGTTTTCGTAGTTCATCCAAAGTAATGGACACTGGAGCATGGTCCGAAATTAAAATGGAGCCTATATCAGAAGAAATAAGGGACTGGGTAAGGTGCTGTGAGATAAAAAAATAATCTAGCCGAGATTGCGTTTGGTGAGGGGGTGAAAAGAAAGAGTATTCTCGCGAGGTGGGATTGCAGAGTCTCCAGGCATCAGTAAGTTTGTATTGTGCAATGAGGTGAGTGAAAGACTTTTGTGATTTATGTGGAATGTAAGCGCTAGCTGAACATCTGTCCAAAAAGGGATCAAAAACTTCATTACAATCACCCACTAAAATGAAATTATCCACATAGTGTTGAGTGATCAATGGAGCTAAAGAGGCCCAAAAAGAGGCGTCCCCACATGTTGGAGCATATACATTTAAAATGGAAATAGGAACACTGTCTAAAATAAAATTAACTAACACCCATCTGCCTGAAATATCAGCAAAATGCGTCACTGACTTGACTGGAAGAGATTTTTTAAATAAAATCAAAATACCATTGCGTTTACCATCCCCTGGGGAAAAGTACACTTTACCCATCCAACCTCTCTTCAATTTGGCAGACTCATCTGCCGATAGATGGGATTCCTGTAAACAGACTATATCTGCATTGAGTTTGGTCAAATGTGATAATACTCTCTGTCTTTTAATTGGCGAATGTAAACCTCTAACATTCCAAGAAAATATTTTCAACGGCATAAAACAATGTTAAAAAAGCATATCAAGATACCAATTGAGGAAGAAGCATGGGAAAGAAAAATACTAAAAGCATATATGCATATTAAGAAGAGACAGCAGAAATAAAGGAAGATAAATTCATATAAAACAACAAAGTGAAAGCCAGTTACATGATGAAGAAAAAAGGGGAGAATAAAAAAGAAGAGGAATAGAGAGGGAAAGTGAAAAGACTGGATCAAGAAGAAAGAACAGAAAGTGAGCTGAGGAAAAGCGTAGCTAAGGGAGAAGTAAGGTGCTGAGGTGCATAAAGAAGAGAGAAAAAGAAATGTAAGAACAATAGAACAAAGGAGGGAGAATAAAAAACGTACATATTGTCGAGAACAAACAAAAGGAGAGGAGGTTGAAGGCCACATGAGACAATGACGGGTCATGAGCTCCAAGGTGAAGGCAGGGAAGGAGGACAACCGCAACGGACTCCAAGGACATGAGGAAGGATGGTGATGTGAAGGAAGAAATCTGTGCAAAGGGGGAGAGAAAATGGATGTTAAATGTTAAGAACACATAGATTTAACGTAAAACAAGCAGTCAAGAAAAGAGTATAATCATAACAATCATGAAAACCAACAAGGAACCAGGCATAAAAGCATTAATATGAAATAGGTGAGTGATCACCAATTAAGAAGAACTAGAGGAAGCAGCAATGTCCATTTTGGTAGCGGTTTGAGAATATAGAAAACTCTTTAGTTTCAGCGGATCATCATAAGTAGTAGTCTTGTTGTTGAAAGTCACCTTGAAAAGGCAGGGGTGAAAAAGTCCATATCTCGCTCCCAAAGAACGAAGCTGTGGTCTAAGTGAGAGGAATTCCTTGCGCCGGTCAGCAGTGGATTTAGCATAATCTTCTGCAAAGAAAAGCTGATTGCCAGACCATGTAAGACGAGGAAGAGCCTTGGCTGCAGACAGAACGGTAAGTAAATCTGTATACTCCAGAAAATAGAGGATAACACCTCTCGGCCTTTTAACATGAATAGTGGAGAACCCAGTAGGAGGAGGACCTAAACGGTGAGCCCTTTGTATGTTGAGATTAGTGGTATCTGGCAACTGGAGAATCTTCGGCAAAAAGGACTTGAAAAAAGCAAGGGCATCAGACCCCTCTGAATTTTCCGCCAGGCCATAAATGCGAAGATTATTCCTCCTACTTCTGTTCTCCAAGTTCTCAATTTGTTTGTCGAGTGTAGAAACTTGGAGACACAATGGATCAACCTTGGCAACAGAGGAAGTAAGAGTATCCACAGATTGTTCTAGAAGGGTCACACGACCATCAATAGTCGACCACTTGTCGGAGAGCAACTGAAGAGTAGTTTTGGTTTCCTCAAGAGTAGTTTTAGTTTCCTCAATAAAAGGGCGTAAAGCCCTAATTTCATCCAAAAGGACATCCATTGTTACTGAGGAAGTTTGTTTGGGAGGAGAAGGTGGATCTTTTTTTAGCCGTTTGGTTGAACCTTTGGTGAGGCCACTGGTTTGTGGAGCTGAAGCAGAGGAAGAACTTTTAACAGAAGGATCAGAGTAGTCATCCATCTCTAGACACTGGTATCTAGAGCTCGTGTGAAGGAGAAATTTGCGAGGAGTTGAAGAAGGCTTGCGTAGCTCCTTATATAATCTACCCATAGAGGAAATGACAAATGCGACAAAAAAATATCACAGCTGGTAAACAAGCAATATAAGATTTACAACATGGGTGAAATTTGAAGAATAAGATATGACCACATATAATAACAGTTATGAAGCATTTAAGACAAATGTGTCGTCATAATGGAGCTAGAAAACTGAATTGTGTACAGGTAAGTGCATTGAGAATTGAATAACACAGTATAGAGAGCGTTAAAATAGAGGGTGTGAAATGAAAATGTGGCACATAAACATATTGATATTGAACCTGACATAAATCAAATATGTAGTTGCAGCAGTTGGAGGAAAATGAACTACAAGAAAAAATGTTAATGGCATCCAAAAGCGTGGATAAATCAACACTGTAGTAATACAATTCAAAGAGCCAGGCTGGTTATGCTGTAAATGGAGGATTAGTCAACATAAAATGTAGTGAGGAATCCTTCTGACACTGTAGAGCTTACTGGGATAAGAACTCAAACACCAGCTTCAACAAGATGGCGGCCGGTGTACAAAAGCAAACACCTCACACGATCACAAAATAAATAGAAGCGTGCCACCGAGGCGTGGAAACAACAGATGATCCATCGTTGGTGAAGTGCAAAAGGGAGTATTGTCCAACTAAAGACAAGCCAGAGTGCAGCATCACTGAGATTCAATAGCAAAAGCCAGAAGTGACAGGAAAACTAAATCATACAAAAAGCGCTCCAACGGAAGCCAAATCATTCCAGAGAAGTTAAGAGGACATTGTGAGATAATCAGCAGGCTGTCAATAGGCAGAATAATCAAGTAAATCCGCCAGCAGCTGAATTCGTCGAAAAACGTTAGGAGCGTATCTCCGGCAGCATAAATACAAAATGGCGGTCGCTGCACTAAGTATCGGTGCCTCACACAGTTGCTGAAGAAAAAAGCATACCCACAGGTCAAGACGGGCAGCCAAAATCACCCCAGCAGTTCTTCACCCGTTCCGAAGTCGGAGACCATGACTTCTAAGGGTTAGCAGACCGCTGGGAGTCTCGTCGGGGTCCTCATTCTCCGCGGCGCCCGGGAGAGCTACAAGGAAGCCGCCATCATCCGCGGGCGCTAGCCACGCCCCCCAACTAAACCTTTTTCTACATCCAAATTACGCCTTAAAATTACCCGACAGTTTACACATGCATATAGTGTCTTTTCTAAACCAGCTGTTTTAGATATTGTTTTTTTCTAAAGAATCCAGTTTTGTTTTCAACTTTCCCGTCAAAATAATAGTGATTCCTTCATGCTCTATTTTATCGATGGCTTCCATTTTTATAATTTCTTCTTTTTCCAGTTTCAATAGTTCTTCGTTGAATATAGAACACTCGCGCAGTGTTGGCATTAAGCAGATCACTGATTTATTTTCTGCAATTTTTATGTACACTTTCTCAGGAACTACATTTTCATTTGGAAACAAATTGCAAAGCAATCGACTCTCCAAAGCTTGTGTGCCATGTTCTGTCAGAATTCCAATTCTTATATCTTGAAGAATACTTCCATATTCAGCATCATTTGCCTGTCGCATATTTGTTGTCAGTTCTTTGTATTCAAAATAAGTCCAAATGTTCACGTTACCAACACCACCAAGAGACCTTCTGGTATCTTCATGTACAAGTGTTTTAAATACCGGTTGTCCTTTTACCGGAGTCAGTTGCAGTAGATCTCCAAAAACTATGACGTGTTTTCCTCCAAATAACACGTCATACTCTGTTTTAAGAATTTGCTGCATTCTTAAATGCACAAAGGCAAGCATCAAGTTTGAGACCATGCTTACCTCATCAATAATGAGAAGTTTCATTTTCTTCAAGACTCGTGAAACGTCACAACAAGCTTCTCCAGATAGCTTGTGGTATTCCAATTTGTTCTCATGCTCTACTGGTAGCATTAGTAAACAATGTAAAGTAATTCCTTTAATGTTATGTGCTGCCAACCCAGTTGGAGCAGTGACAACACAAGACAAATGCGACTCAGTCGTTGTCTGCAGATAACTTGTAATTACTTTAATTAAGAAACTTTTTCCTGTTCCAGGTTGACCACTCACATACATTCGGACAGGTTGAAATGATGTACATGAGCACCCTTTCTTTTCATGAAGTAATCCATGGTCAATCTACTCTTTCACTTGTTGATATATTTGTTTCTGTTCAACATTTAGTTGTTCTTCCAAGTTTCCTAACTGTGTTACATCTTCTTGTGCTTGATACATTGCTGTTTCCACCTCATTCATGGCAATCGCTGCTTCATTTTCAACAATTGGTTTTCCTAGTGGATCTTGACTCAGTGCAGCAGAACTTTGACTGTCTTGAGAACTGTCTCTAGCAATCTCAGCTGCAATTGTAGCTTCTTGATCAATTTCATCATTCAACATTTTTACATAATTTGCAAAAGCACTGCATTGTATGCTATCCTTACAAGTAATTCCAGTTCTGAACACCATGGTTTGAACATTTGCAAAAGGGCTAAATAGTAAAATTCCCTTTTGTCAGCAGTGTCGCAACTCAGTTTCCTGTGATTAATTAAATTTCCTTTCCTTTGTTTCACCAGACATCCTTCAGAACCAATCACTGCATATTTTCCATCATTGATTTTCTCTTTAGTATTCCGTTTAAAAGTGTAGTTTTGCAGCGCTTCATAGAGACACATGTTCTCAAGATGATGACTTCTGTTTGGGTAATATGTGTCCAACATATTCGTTTTCAAAATATCAGTACTTTCTGGTTCTTTTTCTGCTAGATATTCAATTTCTTGAACAGATTTCAGTACCCAATTTCGCATTGCTGCAAGACTTAGACTCACCCAAAGGATTCTTCTACTTTTGGAATATAGACTTGCAGATGATAACCGATCTGAGCATTCATATGCTCCAATTTCATGATGTGATAACATCTTCAAACTGAAACTGTTTAATTTCTTATTTAGAGTCTTCTCGTCAGAAATCTCTTCCCACATTTCTTTCAATTCCGTCTTTTCTGATTTAGTAATGTAGGACGTTACATATTGAGCAACAGCAATGGAATTGTCCGCAACATACTGAATATCCATGCTAGCGTTCCACATGGATAAAATAACTGAATTGTAGTCATTTATGTATTTTGATTCTTCGCTTCTTCTTAAGGTGTAGGTATTTTTTGGAGACTTTCTTGTGATGGTATGTCGCATAGCTGACATAAAACTGTTCACTCTTCCTTTGGATAATACAGGACGTGGAAATCCAAAACGACATTTGGTATAGAACTTATCCTTTGACTTGTACTTTCGTCGACAGTATTTTCCACACCTATGGCTTTGGAATTGTAAGTTTTTATCTTCTCTGCTATTTGGTACAGCACATGTGGCATAATCTTCAATGAAAGACAAAACAATTTCATCTGAATCTGTTCCGAATTTGGGGGCGTCCTTGATCCATACTAACATATGAATATGAGGAGCACCTCTTGCTTGATACTCCTTTCTCCAAAAGAAATCCACAACTTCTCCAAGAGGAGGAATCTTTTTATTGCAGATGAAAGACATCAAAGCTTCAAATCTATGATTGAAATATCTGCATACATTAACAGGATCCAAAGAGCATAATTCTCCAGGTGTCTTGTATTCAATATTTTTTATATTGGAATTTGCCTCTCGAAGAAATTCAAGTAAATCATCCCAAGCATACTCAGCACAGCTTAGTGTAACAGACCATGTAGGAGTTCCCAAGTTCCTTAGCATACATTTCAGTTCTCCATGACGACGGTACCAATATTCATTAGTCCCACGCTGACATGCCATCAGATTAATCAACTGAGTTTCTAAATGATCATCTCTCTGATGCACTTTATCCATAAAATCCTTTGCAGTTACATTTTGCAGATGCCTTCCAGTTTTTAAAATGTGATTTACTGCATATGAATGTCCAGACAAGTCACTTTCAAACAGAAGATGAAACATATAAGGGATACATTGTCGAAATCTTGGATCTTCTGCATATAATCTTGTTGTCCGATATTCAAATGCAGGAATCTGCACAGGACGTTCATCAAATCGTCCACCTTTTCCTGTTGGAAACAGCTGCGGGAAACAACGAGCTTCCAAGCTCTCTTCCCATACACTCATGGGACTTCCTCTTGCTTTTTTCATTTGGAACAACTCAATAGTATTCCCCATCACCTCTTTGGAATGAAGTGGATGTACACTGTAATGTTCATAGATTTCTTCACATCTGGACATGTCCACTTTTTCAGTATCTTCTGCTAAATCTATTTCTTCTTCTCCTACAAACACATTTCTATAGTACTCATTATTTTTTATCAGATACAATGATGTCTTTTGCATTTTTCTAACATCCACTAACTCTTGCCAAATGTTCTTATTCTTAGTAGGAACACCATTAACTAGAATGACTAGTGGTTCATTTTCTGCATGGTCTACACCAATAGTTTCAATATTTTTCCTTAAATCTAACGGTAAATACACAACTCTTCCTTTCAATCCTCTTTGTAACTCTGATGGAGGCAATTTACCTGTTTTAGGCTCCATACGAACAATAGCCTGAAACGGGTGCACACATTGAATGAGAATAGACTCATACGTATTTAAATCTATCAGCTCTGGAGGAATAGCAACCAACTCTAGATTATTATGAACAGCTCTAGCAGGCATTTTATTCTCATCTAATTTGTTATAACAATATTTGCAAATACGCTGCTCAGATCCCAAATCAAAACAATCCTCTACCAACAAATAAGTTGCAAATTCCTTCCACTTATCATTATCTTCTATTTCACTTTTAATATACAGATTGACACACCTAGTCTGATTTTTATAGTGACTTCGCCGACAACAAATACAAGAAACATTTGGTCTTTCACCTGAAATTACCTTAAAGTTTGTGATTTCATCCTCAAAATTTTTTGTAATCACGGGTTCTACATTGTCTTCAACATTCTGTTCTACTAATGTGCCTGTTTCTGCACTCTCTTGCTGAGGACCAAAGTAGCAAAACTCAATATCATCACAAACCTTCTTCACATCTGATACTGACCCACGCAAAAGAGCACTGTTCAACTCATTTAACTTTAGTGCTGGACTTTTTGCATAATACAATCTTCTCACTAACTTCCGCATTTGCGTATGATGTACTGCCAACATCCTGAAATGGTGAAAAACACTTTGACAAACTTTCCTAGAAAGACAAGCCAGAGAATGATCTTGCAAACCAGTATTTTTTCTCACTCTGCAAGGGACAAGTCCTTGCAACACCTTATTTTTTTGTTTAACACTTTTTTTACTATATGCTCGTAAAAAACTACATAATTTATCAATAGATTCTTGCCGTACACTACAAATACTACTGCAATCCCAAGTGTATACAGGGTGTTTAGGATGTCTCCCTAGAACTTCATCAGCCATCACTTCTTCTGCATTTCTTTCAACCATTATCTATTTGTCAATTGGACAACCATCTCTAACCTCATAACTTCGACCACTGGTGTCAACTGCATCCAATAATTTATTGCTCTGTAAATAACTCTCTTCATTAAAGAAAGGCTCTCAACTGGAACTGTGTTTCCATTCTCCCCAAAAAAAATATATTTTTTTTCTATTAATTACTCTTTTCCTCCTACTTTTGGCCTTCATTAAATGGATTGGTTTATCTAGTGATCGAATTCTGTTTAATACTAAAATGAATAGATTCCTTTTTACTTCAACATCCTTTTCAACAATAGTATCAATATGCTTCTTCTTTTTATAAAATAGAGCTCTCTTTTTATATTTCTTCACATCTTTCAGCAAATTATGTACTACTCTCTTGTAAAATATTTTTTTGCGTATTTCCTTATACTGATTTTGCCTTCCTTTACCATACTTTGTCTCCTTTGACTGTCCATTTGCTTTTCTGCTTTTCCTCTTATTTTGAATTTTTTTCTAGTTGAAGTATTCTCAGAGGTTTCAGCATTCTGTACATTCTGTTTGGTCCTACAAACATTTTTAATAAATTGCTTTGTGATCTTACCAGAAGATTTTTTCTTTTTAACCACATTATGTTGTTCATTCAATACTTGTGGTTGATGTTTCTTCAAGTAATTCTCCTGTCTAATAATCACAAATAAATGTATATTAATAACTTTCAAATTTATACTATTCTATTACTGTACTAACACATTTTATATAAATACTGACTAAGAAACTATAGCCCTGAAGAACAAGTGTGATGATGGTTAAAACACTACATGCATAGTGCATACTACTTTGAAGCAGTTCATGCCCTAAAGCCTGCCTCACTAAAAGCCTACAAGCTACCTGACTGAATGATTACAGTACTATAAGGAGAGACACTGGGTGAGTGACAGGGTGTTTGCTAGAAGTGTATGGATACTGACTGGGATATTGATGGTGTGAAAGACAAGTGTGTAGGTGATTAGGGACCTACATACATAGTGGATACGTGTTTGAATCCATCCATATGTTAAGACCTGTCTCAGTTCAATAGTACTTGGATACTGACTGAATGTTTTGAGTATTGCAAGGAGAGTGCCAGGATGAATTTATAAGTATTTGTATTTTGGTGCAGTAAATACATTAGTACATGGTGCTGAATAAGTCACTGGAGAAGTATAAAGGGAGTGACAGGGTGTTTGCGGGAACTGTATGAATACTGTCTGGGATATTGAAGGTGTGAAAGACTAGTGTGTAGGTGGCTACAGACCTACATGCATAGTGGATAGATGTTTGAAACAGTCCATAGAGTAACACTTGGAGTACCTGAGTACTGACTGAATCATTGGAGTACTACAAACAGAGTGACTGGGTGAATCTTTTTAGGTTTTTGGGTTTTGATGCAGTGAATAGATTAGTACTTAGTGCCAAATGAGTCAGTGGAGGTGTGCAATTGAAGTGACAGAGTGTTTATTGGAGTTTATAGATACTGACTGGGAAATTGAAGGTCTGAAAGACAATTGTGTTGGTACTTAGAGACCTCCATGCATAGTGGAAACACGTTTGAATCAATCTATGTGCTAAGGCCTGCCTCACTCCATTAGTACTTAGGTACTGACTGAATGATTAGACTATTGCAAGAAGCGTGCCTGGGTGAATTTATAAGTGTTTCAGTTTTGGCGCAGTGAATGCATTACTACATGGTGCTGAATAAGTCAATGGAAGAGAGCAAGGGAAGTGACAGGGTGTTTGCTGGAAGCACATGGATACTGACTTGGGAATTCAAGCTGTTAAAGACAAATGTATAGTATGTTAGAAGACTGCATGCATACTGCATAGACATTTGAAGCAGTCCATGTGGTAATGCATGGTTCACTACATGAGTACCTGGGAACTGACTGAATCATTAGCCTACTGCTAGGAGAGTGCCTGGGTAATACTTTTAAGTTTTTCGGTTTTGGCGCAGTGAATAGATTAGTACATGGTACTGGATCAGTCACGAGAGGAGTGCAAGATGAGTGACAGGGTGTTTATTGAAGTATATAGATAGTGACTAGTTAATTAAAGAAGTGAAAGACAAGTGTGTAGGTGACTAGAGGCCTGCATGCATACTGGATAGACGTTTAAACAGTCCACGAGCTAAGACCTCAGACACTGCATGATTACTTGGGTACTGACTGAATCATTACACTACTGCAAGGAGAGTACCTGGGTTAATCTTTTTAAGTTGTTGTGTTTTGGTGCAGTGAATAGATTACTACATAGTGCCAGATGAGTCAGTAGAGGTGTGCAAGTGGACTGAAAGACTGTTTACTGGACTTTATAGATACTGACTAGTTAATTGAACACGTGAAAGACAAGTGTTTAGGTGACTAGAGGCCTGCATGCATACTGGACAGACGTTTGAATCAATCCATGTGCTAAGGCCTGCCTCACTCCATTAGTGCTTAGGTACTGACTGAATGAGTAGACTATTGCAAGAAGAGTGCCTGGGTGAATTTATAAGTGTTTCAGTTTTGGCGCAGTGAATGCATTACTACATGGTGCTGAATAAGTCACTGGAAGAGTGCAGATGGAGTGACAGGGTGTTTGCTGGAAGTACATGCATACTGCCTGGGGAATTCAAGCTGTTAAAGACAAGTGTATGGTAGGTTAGAAGCCTGCATGCATACTGCATAGACCTTTGAAGCAGTCCATGTGGGAATGCACAGTTCACTGCATGAGTACCTGTTTACTGACTGAATCATTAAACTACTGCTAGGAGACTGCCAGGATGAAACTTTTACGTTTTTCAGTTTTGGCGCAGTGAATAGATTAGTACATGGTACTGGATCAGTCACTGGAGGAGTGCAAGATCAGTGACAGGGTGTTTATTGAAGTATGTAAATACTGACTAGTTAACTAAAGAAGTCAAAGACAAGTGTGTAGGTGACTAGAGGCCTGCATGCAAAGTGGATAGACGTTTAAACAGTCCATGACCTAAGACCTCAGACACTGCATGATTACCTGGGTACTGACTGAATCATTACACTACTGCAAGGAGAGTCCCTGGGTTAATCTTTTTAAGTTTTTGTGTTTTGGTGCAGTAAATAGATTACTACATAGTGCCAGATAAGTCAGTAGAGGTGTGGAAGTGGACTGAAAGAGTGTTTACTGGAGTTTATAGATACTGACTAGTTAATTGAAAAAGTGAAAGACAAATGTGTAGGTGACTAGAGGCCTGCATGCATACTGGACAGACGTTTGAAGCACTCCATGGGCTAAGGTGTGGGTCACTGCATGAGTACCTGGGTACTGACTGAATCATTAGAGTACTGCAAGGAGAGTGCCTGGATAAATCTTTTAAGTTTTTGGATTTTGGTGCAGTGAATAGATTAGTACATGGTACTGGATGAGTCACTGGAGGTGTGCAAGGGGAGTGACAGGGTGTTTATTGGAGTATATAGATACTGACTGGGCAAATGAAGGTGTGAAAGACAATTGTGTAGGTGGTTAGAGGCCTGCATGCATAGTGGATAGTCATTTGAAGTAGTCCATGTGCTAAAACGGGTTCACTACATAAGTGCCTGGGTACTGACTGACTCATTAGAGAAGTACAAGGAGAGTGCCTCAATGAATTTATAAGTGTTTGGCTTTTGGCGCAGTAAATGGATTAGTACATGGTGCTGAATGGGTCACTGGAGAAGTGTAAGGGGAGTGACAGGGTGTTTGCGGAAACTGTATAAATACTGACTGGGATATTGAAGGTGTGAAAGACAAGTGTGTAGGTGGTTAGAGGTTTGCATGCATACTAGACAGACATTTGAAGCAGTCCATTACCTAAGGCCTGGGTCACTGCATGAGTACCTGAGTACTGACTGAATCATTAGAGTACTGCAAGGAGAGTGCCTGCATGAATCTTTTAAGTTTTTGGGTTTTGGCGCAGTGAATAGATTAGTACATGGTGCTGGATGAATCACTGGAGGTGTGCAAGGGGAGTGACAGGATGTTTATTAGAGTATATAGATACTGACTGGGCAATTGAAGGTGTGAAAGACAATTGTATAGGTGATTTGAGGCAAGCATGCATAGTGGATAGACGTTTGAAGTAGTCCATGTGCTAAGTCCGGGTTCACTACATAAGTACCTGGGTACTAACTGAATCATTAGAGTACTACAAGGAGAGTGCCTCGGTCAATTTATAAATGGTTGGGTTTTGGTGCAGTCAATGGATTAGTACATGGTGCTGAATGAGTCACTAGAGGAGTGCAAGGGGAGTGACAGGATGTTTGCTGGAAGTGTATGGATAATGACTGCTGAATCACAGGTATGAAAGACATGTGTGTAGATGGTTAGAGGACTGCATACATAGTGGATAGGGGTTTGAAGCAGTCCATGTGCTAAGGCCTGGTCACTGAATGAGTACTTGGGTACTGACTGAATGATTAGAGTACTGCAAGGACACTGTGTGGGTGAATTTATAAGTGTTTGGGTTTTGGCACAGTGAAAGGATTAGTACATGGTGCTGAATCAATCAGTAGAGTAGTAAAAAGGCAGTGACAGGGTGTTTCCTGGACGTGTATGGATATTGACTGGGGGATTGAAGGTGTGAAAGACAAGTGTGTAGGTGGTTAGAGGACTACATGCATAGTGGATAGGCGTTTGAAGCAGTCCATGTGCTAAGGCCTGGCTCACTGCATGAATACTTGAGTACTGACTAAATGATTAGAGTACTGCAAGGAGAGTGCCTGGGTGAATTTCTAAGTGGTTGGGTTTTGGCGCAGTGAATGGATTAGTACACGGTGCTGAATGGGTCACTAGAGGAGTGCAAGGGGAGTGACAGGGTGTTTGCTCGAAGTGTATGGATGCTGACTGGGGAATTGAAGGTGTGAAAGAGAACTGTGTAGATGGTTAGAGGACTACATGCATAGTGGATGAGCGTTTGAATCAATGCATGTGCTAAGGCCTGCCTCACTCCTTTACTATTTGGATATTAACTGAATTTTTACAGTATTGCAAGGACAGTTCCTGGGTGAATACATAAACAATGACTGCCTTCTAAGGTTTTTAAGCAGTTATGTGTATGCAAAGATATGAAGTACTCAAATGCTTCTCTCACAGTGGTTCCCAAATGCACACAGACTCACAGTGTGATTCTAGACAACCAACACTATCCCTAGAAGTTTACCAAAACTCATTTACTCCTCTGGAACGGGTAAGGGGACTGCACACAATCTACACATTTCAGTACTGCACTTTAGTGTCAAAGCCTAACTCATTATTATGAATGCATTAGCAATGACTGGCTTCTAATGCTACTAAAGCTTGACAACATGACAGGTTTTAAAACAGTTATCTGTCAGCAAATACACGATGTTGCCAAATGCTTCTCTCACAATGGTTACCCAAATGCACACAGACTCACAGTGTGATTCTAGACAACCAACACTATCCCTTGTACTTTAGCAAAAGGCATTCACTACTCTGGAAGGAGTAAGGAGACTGCACACAATCTACATATTTCAGTACTGCACTTTAGTATCAAAGCCTGACTCATTTTATGAATAAATAAGCAATGACTGGCTTCTAATGCTACTAAAACTTGACAACATGACAGGTTTCAAAACAGTTATCTGTCAGCAAATACATGATGTTACCAAATGCTTCTCTCACAGTGGTTCCCAAATGCACACAGACTCACAGTGTGATTCTATACAAGCAACACTATCCCTAGGAGTTTACCAAAACTCATTCACTACTCTGGAAGGAGTAAGGGGACTGCACACAATCTACATATTTCAGTACTGCACTTTAGTGTCAAAGCCTGACTCATTTTATCAATGCATAAGCAAAGACTGGCTCCTGATGCTACTAAAACTTGACAACATGACAGGTTTTAAAACAGTTATCTGTCAGCAAATACATGATGTTACCAAATGCTTCTCTCACAATGGTTACCCAAATGCACACAGAATCACAGTGTGATTCTAGACAAGCAACACTATCCCTAGGAGTTTACCAAAACTCATTCACTACTCTGGAAGGGGTAAGGGGACTGCATACAATCTACATATTTCAGTACTGCACTTTAGTGTCAAAGCCTGACTCATTTTATGAATGCATAAGCAATGACTGGCTTCTAATGCTACTAAAACTTGATAATATGACAGATTTTAAAACAGTTATCTGTCAGCAAATACACAATGTTACCAAATGCTTCTCTAACAATGGTTGGCCAAATGCACACAGACTCACAGTGTGATTCTAGACAAGCAACACTGTCCCTTGGACTTTAACAAAACTCATTCACTACTCTGGAATGGGTAAGGGGACTGCAAACAATCTACATATTTCAGTACTGTACTTTACTGTCAATGCCTGACTCATTCTATCAATGCATAAGCAAAGACTGGCTTCTAATGCTACTAAAACTTGACAACATGACAGGTTTTAAAACAGTTATCTGCACGCAAATACATGATGTTACCAAATGCTTCTCTCACAATGCTTACCCAAACACACACAGACTCACAGTGTGATTGTAGACAGCCAACTATCCCTTGTACAAAATACATTTACTAGTCTACAAGATCTAAGGTGACTGCACACATTACAGAACATTTTCTACTACACATTAGTACCCAAATGTTTCTCTCAAAATGATTCCTAAATGCACACAGACTCACTGTGTGATTCTAGACAAACAACACTATCCCTTGCACTATACCAAAACACATTTCTTAATCTACGAGTACTACATTTTAGTGTAGAAACATGACTCATTTTGCAAATTCATAAACAATGACTGGTTTCTAATTGTACCAAAATATAAAAACAGCACAGTTATCTGTCTGCAAACACATGAAAAACACAAATGCTTATCACAGAATGGTTTCTACATGCACACACACTGTCAATAAGATTGTATACAAAAAATAGTACTCCCTACACTTTAGCAGGAGAAACACATTAGTTTGATTACAATCAAAATGGACCACATACATCCTCTCACAATTAAATAACTCACCTTTCAAGTTGTTTTGTAGATTAAGAAGTATATCAGTCACACACCAGATTTTCTTATACAGAATCTCTGCACTGTGCACCTGTCAGCAAAACCAAAGAAGGGCAAAGTGTTCCTCTCATTTTCCACACATATACATGTAAACATCAAATCACATTCCTTCCCGCATTAATTCAAAAGCTAACACACATTTCTATTGGTTAAACATTTCAACCCTTTCTAAATGACATAAATTTGAACCCTACCCCCAATCTGCCTTCTGCCTGTTACCATAGAAACAGGTCATGGAACACTGAACTGAGCACACAGGTCACAAGTTCAGCACTAGGGGTGGGCGGAATTTGCGTAACCGCGTTACGCAAATCTCCGCGAAACGGTAAAAAATCTCCGCGAACACGCAGAAATTCCGCGAACACGCGGAATTGCTTGTTCGCGATACTTTTTTCCTGTTCGCGATCGCTGTTTGCGTGCTCGGGGTGAAATATCTCGCGAACATGCATATTGAGAACGCGAACAAGCCAAAAATTTCGCGAAGTTGCAGAACGCAGATTTTTGGGCATTTTCGCGTTCTCCGCGGAACGCGAAATTACCCAAATTCCGCAAATTCCGCGAGCGGAACGGATTTTGCCGCCCAGGCCTATTCAGCACACAATGTTGCTAATCAAAACAGCAAGTGTGCTTGACTTTTCAACATATCAGCTTATCATATATAATGTTCCTTTCAATCAGTTTTGGTTAACCAATAAGAATCATGCGTTTAAAAAACAGAAACATGCACCCTACTTTTCAGTGTAGAAGGTTGTCAAACAACCAATGATTTCTTGTCTTTTTTCAAAACTGCATCTTAGCCACCATTTTAGAAAAATCTTACTTTTCAAACTGCCATTTCATTTACAGAGACCATCTGAGTGCATCCAGACCTCCCTTCAAGATGCTTAGAGTGTGGATTGTGGGACACAGCTATATTTTCTGGAGCCAAAGGTATGCAGAAAACAAAGGCATTCACAAAGACCTAGGTTTGCCAAATGTAGACATTAAATGGATTGGACAGAGAGGGTTAAAGTGGCACCAATTGATGCCATTGGTAAAATCCTTTATGCATCTCCAACACCCTGACCTCATAATAGTGCACTGTAGTGGCAATGACCTAGGCACTTTGACTAGGGTAGGTCTGGAAATGCTTATTAAAGACACCTTTGCAGAATTGATTTCACTTTTTCCCAAAACTGCCTTTGTGTATTCTAACATATGCCAAAGGCAGAAATGGAACTGGTACAATCAGTTTTGTCCACAGATTGAGAAAGCTAGGAAACATGTGAATAAATCTGTTTCTGCTTTTCTCCGAGACTATAGAATGGGGTCCATTTACAATAACAATCTGCGCTTTCATATGCAAGAGATGTATAGGGGAGATGGAGTACACTTTACTGATGAAGGAAACAGAGTATTCCTCAACAACTTTAGACTCTGTATAGGTACTTACTTATAAGTACCAAAAACTCTCAATGAACACAACGGCTCTTTTTAGAGCCACTCAAGAACGAAACATTTAAGCTTGATGTTTATCTCCCAAAAATTTCAGTTTTTTTTCCTTAGATCCGCAAACCAAACGCGCAAAGAACCGCGCACCCAACGCGAGAGAAATCGTGCACCCAACGCGTTAGGATGCGCGACTCCTAATTTTACTGCACGAAAAAAAATAGCCCCTATCACAAATTTTTATTATCCCCGGGGACCCCATCCCCCGGGGTTTATTAAAAAACGTTGGGGACCGTGGGGGGACCCCCAACACCCCCACGGTCCCAGCTGGCTCCCCGCGTCCTTCGGGAGCCGGCATAGATTTTCCACTTGGGGAGCTGCTGACATGCAGCTCCCCGTGTGGAAAAGCAATATCGTTTGGATTTTGAAAGAGAGAGCAGGTTACCCTGCTCTCTCTTTCAAAATCCTAATGAAGTTTGCTATGGGAGGGTGGTAGACTCGCGCCCTCTCATAGCAAACAACAGTGTCCTGGGGTGGGCACCCCAGGACACTGTAGGAGCCGGCCCCGGGGGGTGGCAGTCCCCAGGGCCCTCAAGGGCTCCAGGAGGGGGGCCACGCAGCCCCCCTCCCTCAAACAATAAAGCCCTGGGGGGTGGTGGTCCCCGGGGCTTGGGGGGGCCTTTCAGCCCCCCACCGTATCTATTTTCTACCCCCTGGGGGTATCGGTCCCCGGGGCTGGGTAGGCCCCCCATTCATTTTTACAGATTTTGCCCCTGGGATTTGGCCCCCCAGGGGCTAATTATTAACGAAGTGCAGAAGCCCGCGCTTCGGGTTTTTTTTTTCCGGCCGGATCCGCGCACCCTGCGCGCATTTCGCCGTTTAAAAAAAAAAAAAAAGGGGGCCCCAGGCAAAACTAGAGGGTCAGAGTATTTCTACCCTGCCCCCTTTACATCTTTCACAGACTTATTTTCCTTACTTAATCATCCCCGCTTCTACCGAGGCACAAAATGGCTGCCAACAGTTCCTGGTTTCGAATGTAGACAGACACTTGACAGCGCATGATCGGGAGGGTGCGCACTTGGTTCGCAGAGGGAGCGCTCAGGGTGCGCATAGGGTGCGCGGATCCTCCGAGGCCACAGATATATCTATCTTTTTTACTCTAATTTTCTCAGGAACCGCTCAATGGATTTACACCATTTATGCAAAAGGCACGAGTCTGAACTGAGGACTACCTCTTTGCCAAATTTGGTGTAATTCCGTTCAGCAGTTCGGGCTGTAGCTGCATCAACAGGTCCTATGGGAAATTGCATGGGGAAAACGCGTTTTGGGACCCCCCTTTTATCTCGGCCCCCGCTTGACGAATCACCACAAAACTTTCAGGATAGGAGCGGACCAGAGCTGGCCAAAAGTTTGGAAAATTTCGCAAAGATTCGTCAACCGGCGTCAGACTTATTGGGAATAGAATGATTTCCTATGGAAAATAGGTCCTAACTATAACTACCGACTGGCGACCGCCAGTAGGTAATATATATATATATATATATATATATATATATATATATATATATTCAGTGAAAAAACCATAGGTTTCACACACGTTATAGTTAGGGGACATTTCACTCATAAAAAACCATTGAAATTCCCCCGTTATAGTTAGTTAAACTAACTATAACTCGCGCACCCGCAATCCACTGCTGATGACGTCACATATTACATCACTCATGACATGGTCAGTGACATCACTCATGACATCACTGATGACATCTCAAATGACATCACTGATTACATCATCCTGTGAATGTGTGTTTTTCAGATGTTGTATATATGTATATCTCAAGGTCGATGGAAAAATAAATGGGTATATAAATGTCTAAAAGGATGATTTGTTTTTGAAAATTTGATTGTGTAACTGACTGATTAAGTGTATCTTAGTGAATACATCGCTTAGTGAGTAATGTTTAAATATGTAATTATCTATATCAGTCTCTGACTTTGTGTATAAGTGTCTGCTTGGGTTGGTGAGTAGCTACATGGGTGTTTATATTTGATTTAAGGTTGTTTTTTGAGTATCAGTCTGAGTGTCTGCATGGTTCGGTGGGGGGTATTACGTAGTGCATAGGTGCATGTATGATTGGCTCTCTGGTTTTATGTGTTGAAGACAGCATGTGTGCATGACTGTATGGTTGGATGAGTGTGTGTATGGGTGTGTTAGTGAGTGAATGACTGTCTCAAAAGTGTCTTTATGAGTTACTAAATATGTTTTAAAGAAGTATATTTGACTATTGGTGTATATAAGGGAGTATGTGTGAGAGTGAGAGATTGAAACAGTTCCTGTATGAATAATTATGTTTTTTTAATAGTGAATATTTAAAAGAGTAAGTATGTGTAAGTTTCTGTAGAAGAAAGTGATGAGGTGTGTGTATAACTGAATATGCAAGTAAATGGATGTTTGACTCTTTATTAGCATGAGTGACTATGTGTGTGAGTAACTCTATGGATGAGTGACAATGTGTAACAGGATGTATAGGTGTATGAGTACATATGATGAGTGAGTACATGTATGAGTGACTGTACAGGACTGTTGGTGAATGAGTGGATGTGTATGTGGTTCTTAGAATTACTGAAGAGGTTGTTGTAACTGGTATTGGTATGTCCATTTTTTTGAAAATTTCAGTCTCTATTTTTGAATGTTTGTATCATAGGTTATATTAGGGTGAGAGGAGGTCTACCACTCTGTCACAAGGATGATGTCATCAGTGATGTCATTTGAGATGTCATCAGTGATGTCATGAGTGATGTCACTGACCATGTCATGAGTGATGTAATATGTGACGTCATCAGCAGTGGATTGCGGGTGCGCGAGTTATAGTTAGCTTAACTAACTATAACGGGGGAATTTCAATCGTTTTTTATGAGTGAAATGTCCCCTAACTATAACGTGTGTGAAACCTATGGTTTTTTCACTGAATTTGCAAGGTTTTTTAAATGCTAAATCCTAACTATAATGTGTGTGAAACCTATGGTTTTTTCAGTGAATTTGCAAGGTTTTTTAAATGCTAATTCCTAACTATAACGTGTGTGAAACCCATGGTTTTTTCAGTGAATTTGTATGGTTTTTTAAATGCTAATTCTTACCTATAACATGTGTGATTCCCATGGTATTTTTTTTTTTTTTACAAATACTTAAATGAAACGTGTTTTTTATTTTATTTGCAAGTGTTTTTTTTTGTTTTTTTTTTACTTTATATTCTCTTAAAACACTATGCTTAATTGTAAAAAATTCTGCAATATATTAATTTTTCTCATTTTTTTTTTCCAAACAGGTAAGATATATTAGTATAACATAGAGATTCTTTTTTTTTTTTTTTTTTTTTTTTTTAAGTGCGCGTACGGTAAGCTTACGGTAAGCGTACGGTTTGCGTAATGTTCGTAAAATTTCTACTCTTTTTGCGTATGGTTACGCAATTTACGTAGCTGTGCGTACTGCGTATGGGGCCCGTAAGCGTTTACGCTACACGCGCACGTTACGCGGAAGTGTCGGGGAGTGCCTGTTATGCGCATGCGCGCGAGCGCGTGTCTTTTTTACGCGCATGCGTACTTTTACCGTAAGCGCACCGTAAGCGCTCCGTAAGCGTAACGTAAGCGTAACGTACGCGCACGGTGGGTCATGTGATCATGAAACAAAACTTTTGATTGGTTCAAAGTAGTTTCAGTTCTAGAACTCTCCTACACCACACCCATTCCCCTCATTTCTGCTTGTGATCCCTTAGGAGAAGGAGCTGAGTTGTCTTTGGGATACGATGGCAGACCAGCACTCTTCTGCTGAGAGTGAGGCTAGCAGCACCACCATCAGGCAGAGGAAGAGGAAACAGAAGAGCTCTTTTATATGGGAGTATTTTAGTTTTCCAGAGGGTGAGAAAAAAGTCAATGCTGCTTTGGTGACTTGTAAGCTGTGCCAGCGTGTACTTTCAAGAGGTAATCCTAACAAGAAGTATTCCTTCGGAAATCACACTATGTTAAGACACCTTGAGGATGTACACCCTAGGACACATGCACGACATACTAGAGGTAACCCTTCAGTAAGGCGAGCAAGCACATCCACAGCAGTTCAGCCGAGTCCTTCTTCGGAAGCTCAGCAGAGCCCTTCATCTGTGGGGGCAGAATCACCTTTTTCTGATCCTGTGGAAACGAACCATTGGTTTGCGAGGGTTACAATGCGGTGTTCATTTTGCCATGGTCTAATTGTTCATAGGGAGACCAGTCTTCCCCTCATTAACAACAAAATAGACCAGCACATTTGTCCTACCAGCTAATGTTCCCATTCTTCCTTTCCTCTGTCCCTGCATGAACACAAGGGCTCTTTTAAGAGCCAACCTTACCTCTCAATTTCTTTTTATTTATTTTTTTAAAACTTTTTTTTTTTTTTTACTGTAAGCGTATTTTTTTTTTTTTTTTTTAAACACAAAAAAACAATTACCACATTTCAAGATACTTGAGGGATTAATAACTAAATAATGTAAATCTGTTTGAGGAGAAGTGGAAGAAAGGGACCATCTAATTTCTGACTTACCTGACCCACCCAACAATTTAATTTTTATTTAAAATTTAAATTGAAATTACTTGTAAAAATGGTTGTTTTTTTCGAAAATTTTCTTTCAAAATCTGAAAAAAAAGAAAAAAGTATTAATATTTAATAAATCATTATATAACACAGTACACGTATTTACATATTTTCCAAAAACTCTTTTTTGCCTTTTTTTTGCTGTTTTCAGAATATATTGCATTTCACTATAAATCGTGAAAGCAATTGCATTCATCACTTAACAGCGGGCAAAAAAAAATAACAATCTCAAAGATTGTTTTAAAAAAGCCCAGAATCTCTTCTCACTTAAACATAACATTATAGAAATGCAAAATATTCCAAAAAAATATCATCTAATAACAATAACTTTTTCTTTAAAATACCGTCTGACAATTTTGTTACAGAAGCATAATCACAAAAATAATATATCTCAAATAACTCCACAATACATCTGGTTACCTTTCCTTTAGGCCAAATGGTAATTTTAAAATTCTTTTTTGATTAAATTTCCAATGGTAATCCAATAAAATTCCAAAATTTAAATTGGACAGATGTTACCGATTCTCTCTAAAATTTTGGTTTCCGAAAGATTAATTAGGAATTAAATAAGTCCACAATACAATTGATTACCTTTCCTTTAGGCCAAATGGTATTTTTAAAAATCTTTTTTGAAGAAATTTCCAATGGTAATCCAATAAAATTCCAAAATTTAAATTGTACAGATGTTACCGATTCTCTCTAAAATTTTTGGTTTCCAAAAGATTAATTAGGAATTAAATAAGTCCACAATACAATTGGTTACCTTTCCTTTAGGCCAAATGGTAATTTGAAAAATCTTTCTATTTGTAAATTCCTATGGTAATCCAATAAAATGGTAAAATTGTTTTGCACAGATCTTGCCAAGTCTCTCTAAAATTTAGGTTTCAGGAAGATTAGATAGGAATTTGCTAAATCAAAAGGCAAACGTTGCTTGAAAATCAATTGGGAATCATTACACAGTGTCCAGCCTTTTTCACATTTAAGATAAACTGTGTAATGTCCAGAAGTTACAGTAGGTCCTTCATGGAAAATTATTGCAACTGTTACAAAAGTTTTTCCTGAAATTGATAATTGCTGTCCTATAAACTTCTTTATTAAAGTATCCAATTTTGAACCATCAGCTTTACATCGTTGCATCATTAAAATTACATACTGTCCGTATTCCTTTAAAACTAATGTTGAAAACATGTCAGATTTACACTCACCGCATTCCATGCTATGATGAGCATCTTTTACTAATTTTGCAAAAGTCACTGTTTTACTCTCTGGCAATGTTAAATAAATAAACCTTTCTGAATCAACATTAGACCCACATGTATTGAAACAGTTTTCACAACTATGTTCCCATTTATAAGAGACACCAAACATATTTTCAATTGGTACCCCTTCTTCTTCCAGTACCTGAAGAAAATACATCAAGAATTCCTGTGCGTCTTGCTGTACATTTTGAGAAAACTGTGTTCGTCCTGAACATACATCTAAAAGTTTTCTAATTTCAGTAGCACTTTCTATTTGAGTTTTATCATTACTCAGTTTTTGAAAAAGGAGACTCAACTCAGAACAGAATCTTTTTCTCTGATTTACTATTATCTGCTCTTGCAAATTTTCCAGATAAAATGCAACATTCAGCACTACATTAGCGTAGCAGTTGACACCAGAGCTATTTTCAAAATGACAACCTACAACCTCTTCAACATTTTCATTTTTCTTTTTGCTTGCAATTACATCACTCCTCTTTTTTTTCCTCCTCTCTACATCCTCAATACAGATATTCTCAATTCTCCTTTTTCGAGAAACTACACGTTTCTCCTACACAGGATACTGACCTAAATGAGGAGCATAGGTTCTTCTTAATCTATTATACTCCTTTACACAGTTTGTATCAGCACTAACTTTTGAATCATCAAAGTCTATCATGAATAAACCAGATAATGTTTTCACTCGTGACAAAGCTACATAAGCCATACCTTCTTTGAACACAGTTGAACCAATGTTTACAAATGCACAATCTACAGTCAATCCTTGAGACTTGTGAATAGTTACAGCATATGCTAGTGAAAAGGGAAACTGTTTCCTTTGTACATATAAGTCTTTCACAAGCATGAAACAAACTGTACAACGACAAATGTCTATAACTTCTTCTATCTGATCAAATTTTATTTTTAAACATTCAATTCCATCTTTTTTCTGATAATTAATAAAACCCACAACTTTACCCATAGCTCCATTTACTAAGCCTTTTTCAACATCCAAATTTCTCCTTAAAAATACTCTACAGTTCATGCAAACATATAGATTTTTTTCTAATCCAGCAGTTTTTGAAATGTTCTTCTCTAGTGAATCCAATGTATTTTTCAGTTTGCCTGTTAATGTGATAGTAATTCTTCCATCCTGAATTTTGTCCACTGCTTCCAATTTCCTAATCTCTTCCTTTTCCAATTTCAAAAGCTCCTCATTGAATATTGCGCATTCACGTAGAGTTGGCATTAAGCAGATGACACTTTTCTTTTCTGCAATGTTCTTGTATATCTTCTCAGCAAATATTTCTTCCTTTGGAAATAAATTATGTAGCAACCGACTCTGTAATGCTTTCGTGCCAGCTTCAGTGAGTAGTCCAATTCTGATATCTTTCAGAATACTTCCATATTCTTCATCGTTTGCTTGCCTCATATTAGTAGTAAGTTCCTTGTACTCAAAGAAGGACCAAATATTTGCATTACCAATGCTTCCCAATGACTTCTTTGTGTCTTCATGTGTCACAGTATTAAACACTGGTTGTCCTTTAACTGGAGTAAGTTGTAGAAGATCCCCAAAAACTATGACATGTTTTCCACCAAATAACATGTCATAGTCTGTCCTTAGAATTTGCTGCATTCTTAAATGCACAAAGGCAAGCATTAAGTTTGATACCATGCTCACCTCATCAATAATGAGAACTTGCATCTTCTTCAATACTCTTGAAACTTCCAAGCATGCTTCACCAGTTAGCTTGTGGTATTGTATTTTGTTCTCATGCTCCACTGGTAACATTAGCAAACAATGTAAGGTGATTCCTTTTATGTTATATGCTGCTAACCCAGTTGGAGCAGTAACCACACAAGACAAGTTGAATCCGTTTTTTGCTGTAGGTAGCCTCTGATGACTTTTATTAAGAAACTTTTTCCAGTTCCAGCTTGTCCGCTTACATACATCCTGATTGGATGAAATGATGTGCATGAGCAATCTTTTTTTTCATGTAGTAATCCGTGATCTATTTTGTTTCTGATCTCTTCATAAATTTGTTGCTGCTCTTCATTCAGTTGTCTTTCCAAATTTGGTAAGTCTATAAATTCTTCTTGAGCTTGATTCATAGCAGTTTCCACTTCATTCATGGCTATTGCAGCTTCATTTTCAACGATTGGTTGTCCTAGGGGATCTTGACTGAGTGTTCCTGAACTTTGGCTGTCTTGAGAACTGTCTCTAGCTATTTCAGCTGCAATTGTAGTTTCCTGTTCAATTTCTTCATTTAACATTTGCACATAATTTGTGAAAGTACTGCATTCTATGCTGTCTTTGCAAGCATTAAAGGAATCTTCATAGCTTTGAAATTCTCCCAGTAGTTCATCCTCTGTACGCCATGGTTTAAACAGCTGTAAAAGAGCCAAGTAGTAAAATTCCTTTTTGTCAGTAGTGTCGCAACTCAGCTTCCGGTGATTTATCAAATTTCCTTTTGTTTGCTTCACCAAACATCCTTCCTCACCAATGACTTTATATTTTCCATTGTTGATGTCTTCTGTGGCTTTCCGTGAATAAATGTAGTTCTGCAGCACTTCATAGAGACACATGTTCTCTAGATGAAGACTTCTCTTGGGGTAATATGTGTCCAACATGTTTGATTTCAAAATATCTGTACTTTCTGGGTCATTCTCGGCCAAATATTCAATTTCTCCAACAGATTTCAGTACCCGATTTCTCATTGCTGCAAGGCCTAAACTTGCCCAAATTCTTCTTCTTGATTTCGAGTAGAGACTTGCAGAAGATAACCTATCTGAACATTCGTAGGATCCAATTTCTCGATGCGATAACATCTTTAAACTGAAACTGTACAGCTTCTTACTGACAGTCTTCTCATGAGAAATCTCTTCCCACATTTCTTTCAATTCAGTTTTTTCTGATTTAGTAATGTAAGACGTTACATATCGAGCAACAGCAATGGAATTGTCAGCTACATACTGTATATCCATGTTAGCATTCCACATGGATAAAATGACTGGGTTGTAGTCATTTATATTTTTTGATTCTTCTTTTCTTTTAAGGTTGTAGGTATTCTTAGGTGATTTTCTTGTAATAGTATGTCTCACAGATGACATAAAACTGTTTACTCTTCCATTTGAAAGAACAGGTCTAGGAAATCCAAATCGACATTTAGTGTAGTATTTATCTTTGCTCTTGTATTTCCGTCGACAGTATTTTCCACACCGATGACTTTGGAAACGTAAAACTTGCTCCTTTAACTTTTTCTCTTCTGTGCTTTTTGGTATAGCACATGTTGCATATTCTTCGATGAAAGATAACACTGCTTCATCAGTATCTGTTCCAAACTTTGGGGCATCCTTGATCCACAACAGCATATGAATATGAGGAGCACCTCTTGCCTGGTACTCTTTTCTCCAAAAGAAATCCACTACTTCTCCAAGAGGTGGATTTTTTTTATTGCAGATGAAGGACATCATAGCCTCAAATCTATGATTGAAATATCTGCAAACATTAACCGGATCCAATGAGCACAGTTCTCCTGCTGTCTTGTATTCGATGTCTTTAATGTTTGAATTTGCCTCTCGTAGAAAATCCAGTAAATCATCCCAAGCGTACTCAGCACAGCTTAGGGTAAGGAACCATGTTGGTGTTCCTAAATTCCGTAACATGCATTTTAATTCACCATGGCGTCGGTACCAATATTCATTTGTCCCACGCTGACAAGCCATCAGATTGATCAGTTGTGTTTCCAAATGATCATCTCGGTGCTGCACTTTCTCCATAAAATCCTTAGCAGACACATTTTGTAAATGTACTCCACTTTTTAAAATGTGATTTACTGCATATGATAATGCAGACAAGTCGCTTTCAAATAAAAGATGGAACAAATAAGGAATACTTTGTCGAAATCTGGGATCTTCTGCATATAGTCTTGTAGTTCGATACTCAGAAGCTGGAATCTGTTCTGGGCGTTCATCGTATCGTCCACCTTTTCCTGTAGGAAACAGCTGGGGAAAACATCGAGCTTCCAAGCTCTCCTCCCATACACTCACAGGAGTTCCTTTTGCTTTCTTCATCTGAAACAGATCAATATTGTCTCCCATAACTTCTTTTGAATGAAGAGGATGTATGCTAAAATGTTCATAAATTTCTTCTTCCTTTGACTTGTCCACTTTTTCAATTTGTCCAGTTGGTGTTTCTGTGTCTTCTTGTAAATCTTCTTCTTCTTCTTCTATATAAATTGATTCATACCATTTGTTATTCCTTTTCAAATACAAATTTGCTCTTTGTACTTTCCGTACATCTACCAGCTCCTGCCAAATCTTCTTATTCTTTGTAGGTACACCATTAACCAGAATAACTAATGGTTCAGTTTCCAAAGTATCTGCATCAATAGTTTCCATATTTTTTTTCAAATCCAAGGGCAAATACACCACTCTACCTTTTAAACCTCTCAGTAAATCTGAAGGAGGTAATTTACCAGTTTTGGGCTCCATACGTACTATGGTCTGGAACGGATGAACACATTGAATAAGTATAGATTCATATGTATTTAATTCAGAAAGTTCGGCAGGAATAGCATCCAATTCTAAATTATTATGTACAGCTCTGGTCGGCATTCTATTTTCCTCTAACTTGTTGTAACAGTATTTACAAATACGCTGATCTTCACCCAATTCAAAACAATTTTCAAGAAATATATAAGTGGCAAAATCCTTCCACTTATAATTATCTTCATTTTCACTTTTTCTGTAGAGATCAACATTCCTGGTTTGTTTTCTATAATGAGTTCTGCGGCAACAAATACAAGTAATATTTGGTCTTTCATTAGAGATTATTGCAAATTTTGTTATGTGATCATTAAATGCCTTACTTACAGAGGGTTCTACATTCTCTTCCACTTCTTCCTCATTTACTGTGTCCTTTTCTGCACTTTCTTGTTCTGGACCAAAGTAACAAAACTGAATTTCATCAGTAACCTTCTCTACATCTGATACCGATCCACGGAACAGAGCCCTATTCAATTCATCTAACTTTATTGCTGGACTTTTTGCAAAATACAACCGTCTCACAAACTTTCTCATTTCAGTATGATGAACAGCCAGCATCCTAAAATGATGAAAAACACTTTTACACACTTTTCTAGATAGACAAGCCAGAAAATGTCCCTGCAAACCAGTATTCTCTCTCACTCTACATGGATCTAGACTTTGAAGCGATTTGGGAAAAAGGGGGTGGTGATGGACAGAGTTTCTGAATGATGCAGAATACTCTTACCAAGTCAAGAGATCATGGTTTTAATCCATCACCGTTTTTTAGCTCACTGCACCATCCCAGCTCAGAACCTGGCTACATGCAAATTAGTCTGTACCTGTCCCAGTGCATCTACCAATCCAATTCTTATACTGGGAAGGAAACAAGCTCCCAGGGACCGGTTTCTGGCATCACAGCCTTCGTCGGCCCGGCTTGCCTGAATCCTAATGGTGCAATGAGCAAGGGACTCACGTCTGAGCATACCCTCCCACACTGAGTGTGGATAAAATCGATTTGGGAAAAAGGGGGTGGTGATGGACAGAGTTTCTGAATGATGCAGAATACTCTTACCAAGTCAAGAGATCATGGTTTTAATCCATCACCGTTTTTTAGCTCACTGCACCATCCCAGCTCAGAACCTGGCTACATGCAAATTAGTCTGTACCTGTCCCAGTGCATGATAAGAACAGGGCAAACCAAACTACCAATCCAATTATATACTGGGAAGGAAAAAAGCTCCCAGGGACCGGTTTCTGGCATCACAGCCTTCGTCGGCCCGGCTTGCCTGAATCCTAATGGTGCAATGAGCAAGGGACTCACGTCTGAGCATACCCTCCCACACTGAGTGTGGATAAAATCGATTTGGGAAAAAGGGGGTGGTGATGGACAGAGTTTCTGAATGATGCAGAATACTCTTACCAAGTCAAGAGATCATGGTTTTAATCCATCACCGTTTTTTAGCTCACTGCACCATCCCAGCTCAGAACCTGGCTACATGCAAATTAGTCTGTACCTGTCCCACTGCATGATGGGAACAGGGTAAACCAAACTACCAATCCAATTCTTATACTGGGAAGGAAACAAGCTCCCAGGGCTGTGATGCCAGAAACCGGTCCCCGGAAGCTTGTTTCCTTCCCAGTATAAGAATTGGCTTGGTAGTTTGGTTTGCCCTGTTCCCATCATGCACTGGGACAGGTACAGACTAATTTGCATGTAGCCAGGTTCTGAGCTGGGATGGTGCAGTGAGCTAAAAAACGGTGATGGATTAAAACCATGATCTTTTGACTTGGTAAGAGTATTCTGCATCATTCAGAAACTCTGTCCATCACCACCCCCTTTTTCCCAAATCGATTTTATCCACACTCAGTGTGGGAGGGTATGCTCAGACGTGAGTCCCTTGCTCATTGCACCATCAGGATTCAGGCAAGCCGGCCCGACGAAGGCTGTGATGCTAGAAACCGGTCCCCGGAAGCTTGTTTCTTTCCCAGTATAATAATTGGCTTGGTAGTTTGGTTTGCCCTGTTCCCATCATGCACTGGGACAGGTACAGACTAATTTGCATGTAGCCAGGTTCTGAGCTGGGATGGTGCAGTGAGCTAAAAAACGGTGATGGATTAAAACCATGATCTTTTGACTTGGTAAGAGTATTCTGCATCATTCAGAAACTCTGTCCATCACCACCCCCTTTTTCCCAAATCGATTTTATCCACACTCAGTGTGGGAGGGTTTGCTCAGACGTGAGTCCCTTGCTCGTTGCACCATCAGGATTCAGGCAAGCCGGGCCGATGAAGGCTGTGATGCCAGAAACCGGTCCCCGGAAGCTTGTTTCCTTCCCAGTATAAGAATTGGCTTGGTAGTTTGGTTTGCCCTGTTCCCATCATGCACTGGGACAGGTACAGACTAATTTGCATGTAGCCAGGTTCTGAGCTGGGATGGTGCAGTGAGCTAAAAAACGGTGATGGATTAAAACCATGATCTTTTGACTTGGTAAGAGTATTCTGCATCATTCAGAAACTCTGTCCATCCCCACCCCCTTTTTCCCAAATCGATTTTATCCACACTCAGTGTGGGAGGGTGTGCTCAGACGTGAGTCCCTTGCTCATTGCACCATCAGGATTCAGGCAAGCCGGGCCGATGAAGGCTGTGATGCCAGAAACCGGTCCCCGGAAGCTTGTTTCCTTCCCAGTATAAGAATTGGCTTGGTAGTTTGGTTTGCCCTGTTCCCATCATGCACTGGGACAGGTACAGACTAATTTGCATGTAGCCAGGTTCTGAGCTGGGATGGTGCAGTGAGCTAAAAAACGGTGATGGATTAAAACCATGATCTTTTGACTTGGTAAGAGTATTCTGCATCATTCAGAAACTCTGTCCATCACCACCCCCTTTTTCCCAAATCGATTTTATCCACACTCAGTGTGGGAGGGTATGCTCAAACGTGAGTCCCTTGCTCATTGCACCATCAGGATTCAGGCAAGCCGGGCAGACGAAGGCTGTGATGCTAGAAACCGGTCCCCGGAAGCTTGTTTCCTTCCCAGTATAAGAATTGGCTTGGTAGTTTGGTTTGCCCTGTTCCCATCATGCACTGGGACAGGTTCAGACTAATTTGCATGTAGCCAGGTTCTGAGCTGGGATGGTGCAGTGAGCTAAAAAAACTGTGATGGATTAAAACCATGATCTTTTGACTTGGTAAGAGTATTCTGCATCATTCAGAAACTCTGTCCATCACCACCCCCTTTTTCCCAAATCGATTTTATCCACACTCAGTGTGGGAGGGTATGCTCAGACGTGAGTCCCTTGCTCATTGCACCATCAGGATTCAGGCAAGCCGGGCCGACGAAGGCTGTGATGCTAGAAACCGGTCCCCGGAAGCTTGTTTCTTTCCCAGTATAATAATTGGCTGGGTAGTTTGGTTTGCCCTGTTCCCATCATGCACTGGGACAGGTACAGACTAATTTGCATGTAGCCAGGTTCTGAGCTGGGATGGTGCAGTGAGCTAAAAAATGGTGATGGATTAAAACCCTGATCTTTTGATTTGGTAAGAGTATTCTGCATCATTCAGAAACTCTGTCCATCACCACCCCCTTTTTCCCAAATTCATTTTATCCACACTCAGTGTGGGAGGGTACGCTCAGACGTGAGTCCCTTGCTCATTGCACCATCAGGATTCTGGCAAGCCGGGCCGACGAAGGCTGTGATGCCAGAGACCGGTCCCCGGAAGCTTGTTTCCTTCCCAGTATAAGAATTGGCTTGGTAGTTTGGTTTGCCCTGTTCCCATCATGCACTGGGACAGGTACAGACTAATTTGCATGTAGCCAGGTTCTGAGCTGGGATGGTGCAGTGAGCTAAAAAACGGTGATGGATTAAAACCATGATCTTTTGACTTGGTAAGAGTATTCTGCATCATTCAGAAACTCTGTCCATCACCACCCCCTTTTTCCCAAATCGATTTTATCCACACTCAGTGTGGGAAGGTATGCTCAGACGTGAGTCCCTTGCTCATTGCACCATCAGGATTCAGGCAAGCCGGGCAGACGAAGGCTGTGATGCTAGAAACCGGTCCCCGGAAGCTTGTTTCCTTCCCAGTATAAGAATTGGCTTGGTAGTTTGGTTTGCCCTGTTCCCATCATGCACTGGGACAGGTTCAGACTAATTTGCATGTAGCCAGGTTCTGAGCTGGGATGGTGCAGTGAGCTAAAAAACTGTGATGGATTAAAACCATGATCTTTTGACTTGGTAAGAGTATTCTGCATCATTCAGAAACTCTGTCCATCACCACCCCCTTTTTCCCAAATCGATTTTATCCACACTCAGTGTGGGAGGGTATGCTCAGACGTGAGTCCCTTGCTCATTGCACCATCAGGATTCAGGCAAGCCGGGCCGACGAAGGCTGTGATGCTAGAAACCGGTCCCCGGAAGCTTGTTTCTTTCCCAGTATAATAATTGGCTTGGTAGTTTGGTTTGCCCTGTTCCCATCATGCACTGGGACAGGTACAGACTAATTTGCATGTAGCCAGGTTCTGAGCTGGGATGGTGCAGTGAGCTAAAAAATGGTGATGGATTAAAACCATGATCTTTTGATTTGGTAAGAGTATTCTGCATCATTCAGAAACTCTGTCCATCACCACCCCCTTTTTCCCAAATCGATTTTATCCACACTCAGTGTGGGAGGGTATGCTCAGACGTGAGTCCCTTGCTCATTGCACCATCAGGATTCTGGCAAGCCGGGCCGACGAAGGCTGTGATGCCAGAAACCGGTCCCCGGAAGCTTGTTTCCTTCCCAGTATAAGAATTGGCTTGGTAGTTTGGTTTGCCCTGTTCCCATCATGCACTGGGACAGGTACAGACTAATTTGCATGTAGCCAGGTTCTGAGCTGGGATGGTGCAGTGAGCTAAAAAACGGTGATGGATTAAAACCATGATCTTTTGACTTGGTAAGAGTATTCTGCATCATTCAGAAACTCTGTCCATCACCACCCTCTTTTTCCCAAATCGATTTTATCCACACTCAGTGTGGGAGGGTATGCTCAGACGTGAGTCCCTTGCTCATTGCACCATCAGGATTCAGGCAAGCCGGGCCGATGAAGGCTGTGATGCCAGAAACCGGTCCCCGGAAGCTTGTTTCCTTCCCAGTATAAGAATTGGCTTGGTAGTTTGGTTTGCCTTGTTCTCATCATGCACTGGGACAGGTACAGACTAATTTGCATGTAGCCAGGTTCTGAGCTGGGATGGTGCAGTGAGCTAAAAAACGGTGATGGATTAAAACCATGATCTTTTGACTTGGTAAGAGTATTCTGCATCATTCAGAAACTCTGTCCATCCCCACCCCCTTTTTCCCAAATCGATTTTATCCACACTCAGTGTGGGAGGGTATGCTCAGACGTGAGTCCCTTGCTCATTGCACCATCAGGATTCAGGCAAGCCGGGCCGACGAAGGCTGTGATGCCAGAAACCGGTCCCCGGAAGCTTGTTTCCTTCCCAGTATAAGAATTGGCTTGGTAGTTTGGTTTGCCCTGTTCCCATCATGCACTGGGACAGGTACAGACTAATTTGCATGTAGCCAGGTTCTGAGCTGGGATGGTGCAGTGAGCTAAAAAACGGTGATGGATTAAAACCATGATCTTTTGACTTGGTAAGAGTATTCTGCATCATTCAGAAACTCTGTCCATCACCACCCCCTTTTTCCCAAATCGATTTTATCCACACTCAGTGTGGGAGAGTATGCTCAGACGTGAGTCCCTTGCTCATTGCACCATCAGGATTCAGGCAAGCCGGGCCGACGAAGGCTGTGATGCTAGAAACCGGTCCCCGGAAGCTTGTTTCCTTCCCAGTATAAGAATTGGCTTGGTAGTTTGTTTTGCCCTGTTCCCATCATGCACTGGGACAGGTACAGACTAATTTGCATGTAGCCAGGTTCTGAGCTGGGATGGTGCAGTGAGCTAAAAAACGGTGATGGATTAAAACCATGATCTTTTGACTTGGTAAGAGTATTCTGCATCATTCAGAAACTCTGTCCATCACCACCCCCTTTTTCCCAAATCGATTTTATCCACACTCAGTGTGGGAGGGTATGCTCAGACGTGAGTCCCTTGCTCATTGCACCATCAGGATTCAGGCAAGCCGGGCCGACGAAGGCTGTGATGCCAGAAACCGGTCCCCGGAAGCTTGTTTCCTTCCCAGTATAAGAATTGGCTTGGTAGTTTGGTTTGCCCTGTTCCCATCATGCACTGGGACAGGTACAGACTAATTTGCATGTAGCCAGGTTCTGAGCTGGGATGGTGCAGTGAGCTAAAAAACGGTGATGGATTAAAACCATGATCTTTTGACTTGGTAAGAGTATTCTGCATCATTCAGAAACTCTGTCCATCACCACCCCCTTTTTCCCAAATCGATTTTATCCACACTCAGTGTGGGAGGGTATGCTCAGACGTGAGTCCCTTGCTCATTGCACCATCAGGATTCAGGCAAGCCGGGCCGACGAAGGCTGTGATGCCAGAAACCGGTCCCCGGAAGCTTGTTTCCTTCCCAGTATAAGAATTGGCTTGGTAGTTTGGTTTGCCCTGTTCCCATCATGCACTGGGACAGGTACAGACTAATTTGCATGTAGCCAGGTTCTGAGCTGGGAAGGTGCAGTGAGCTAAAAAACGGTGATGGATTAAAACCATGATCTTTTGACTTGGTAAGAGTATTCTGCATCATTCAGAAACTCTGTCCATCACCACCCCCTTTTTCCCAAATCGATTTTATCCACACTCAGTGTGGGAGGGTATGCTCAGACGTGAGTCCCTTGCTCATTGCACCATCAGGATTCAGGCAAGCCGGGCCGACGAAGGCTGTGATGCTAGAAACCGGTCCCCGGAAGCTTGTTTCCTTCCCAGTATAAGAATTGGCTTGGTAGTTTGTTTTGCCCTGTTCCCATCATGCACTGGGACAGGTACAGACTAATTTGCATGTAGCCAGGTTCTGAGCTGGGATGGTGCAGTGAGCTAAAAAACGGTGATGGATTAAAACCATGATCTTTTGATTTGGTAAGAGTATTCTGCATCATTCAGAAACTCTGTCCATCACCACCCCCTTTTTCCCAAATCGATTTTATCCACACTCAGTGTGGGAGGGTATGCTCAGACGTGAGTCCCTTGCTCATTGCACCATCAGGATTCAGGCAAGCCGGGCCGACGAAGGCTGTGATGCCAGAAACCGGTCCCCGGAAGCTTGTTTCCTTCCCAGTATAAGAATTGGCTTGGTAGTTTGGTTTGCCCTGTTCCCATCATGCACTGGGACAGGTACAGACTAATTTGCATGTAGCCAGGTTCTGAGCTGGGATGGTGCAGTGAGCTAAAAAACGGTGATGGATTAAAACCATGATCTTTTGACTTGGTAAGAGTATTCTGCATCATTCAGAAACTCTGTCCATCACCACCCCCTTTTTCCCAAATCGATTTTATCCACACTCAGTGTGGGAGGGTATGCTCAGACGTGAGTACCTTGCTCATTGCACCATCAGGATTCAGGCAAGCCGGGCCGACGAAGGCTGTGATGCCAGAAACCGGTCCCCGGAAGCTTGTTTCCTTCCCAGTATAAGAATTGGCTTGGTAGTTTGGTTTGCCCTGTTCCCATCATGCACTGGGACAGGTACAGACTAATTTGCATGTAGCCAGGTTCTGAGCTGGGAAGGTGCAGTGAGCTAAAAAACGGTGATGGATTAAAACCATGATCTTTTGACTTGGTAAGAGTATTCTGCATCATTCAGAAACTCTGTCCATCACCACCCCCTTTTTCCCAAATCGATTTTATCCACACTCAGTGTGGGAGGGTATGCTCAGACGTGAGTCCCTTGCTCATTGCACCATCAGGATTCAGGCAAGCCGGGCCGACGAAGGCTGTGATGCCAGAAACCGGTCCCCGGAAGCTTGTTTCCTTCCCAGTATAAGAATTGGCTTGGTAGTTTGGTTTGCCCTGTTCCCATCATGCACTGGGACAGGTACAGACTAATTTGCATGTAGCCAGGTTCTGAGCTGGGATGGTGCAGTGAGCTAAAAAACGGTGATGGATTAAAACCATGATCTTTTGACTTGGTAAGAGTATTCTGCATCATTCAGAAACTCTGTCCATCACCACCCCCTTTTTCCCAAATCGATTTTATCCACACTCAGTGTGGGAGGGTATGCTCAGACGTGAGTCCCTTGCTCATTGCACCATCAGGATTCAGGCAAGCCGGGCCGACGAAGGCTGTGATGCCAGAAACCGGTCCCCGGAAGCTTGTTTCCTTCCC
This sequence comes from Triturus cristatus, assembly GCF_964204655.1. Lineage (NCBI taxonomy): Eukaryota > Metazoa > Chordata > Amphibia > Caudata > Salamandridae > Triturus > Triturus cristatus. Next base: position 724,139,071 of record NC_140586.1, read on the forward strand.
AGTATAAGAATTGGCTTGGTAGTTTGGTTTGCCCTGTTCCCATCATGCACTGGGACAGGTACAGACTAATTTGCATGTAGCCAGGTTCTGAGCTGGGATGGTGCAGTGAGCTAAAAAACGGTGATGGATTAAAACCATGATCTTTTGACTTGGTAAGAGTATTCTGCATCATTCAGAAACTCTGTCCATCACCACCCCCTTTTTCCCAAATCGATTTTACCCACACTCAGTGTGGGAGGGTATGCTCAGACGTGAGTCCCTTCCTCATTGCACCATCAGGATTCAGGCAAGCCGGGCCGACGAAGGCTGTGATGCCAGAAACCGGTCCCCGGAAGCTTGTTTCCTTCCCAGTATAAGAATTGGCTTGGTAGTTTGGTTTGCCCTGTTCCCATCATGCACTGGGACAGGTACAGACTAATTTGCATGTAGCCGGGTTCTGAGCTGGGATGGTGCAGTGAGCTAAAAAACGGTGATGGATTAAAATCATGATCTTTTGACTTGGTAAGAGTATTCTGCATCATTCAGAAACTCTGTCCATCACCACCCCCTTTTTCCCAAATCGATTTTATCCACACTCAGTGTGGGAGGGTATGCTCAGACGTGAGTCCCTTGCTCATTGCACCATCAGGATTCAGGCAAGCCGGGCCGACAAAGGCTGTGATGCCAAAAACCGGTCCCCGGAAGCTTGTTTCCTTCCCAGTATAAGAGTTGGCTTGGTAGTTTGGTTTGCCCTGTTCCCATCATGCACTGGGACAGGTACAGACTAATTTGCATGTAGCCAGGTTCTGAGCTGGGATGGTGCAGTGAGCTAAAAAACGGTGATGGATTAAAACCATGATCTTTTGACTTGGTAAGAGTATGCTGCATCATTCAGAAACTCTGTCCATCACCACCCCCTTTTTCCCAAATCGATTTTATCCACACTCAGTGTGGGAGGGTATGCTCAGACGTGAGTCCCTTGCTCATTGCACCATCAGGATTCAGGCAAGCCGGGCCGACGAAGGCTGTGATGCCAGAAACCGGTCCCCGGAAGCTTGTTTCCTTCCCAGTATAAGAATTGGCTTGGTAGTTTGGTTTGCCTTGTTCCCATCATGCACTGGGACAGGTACAGACTAATTTGCATGTAGCCAGGTTCTGAGCTGGGATGGTGCAGTGAGCTAAAAAATGGTGATGGATTAAAACCATGATCTTTTGACTTGGTAAGAGTATTCTGCATCATTCAGAAACTCTGTCCATCACCACCCCCTTTTTCCCAAATCGATTTTATCCACACTCAGTGTGGGAGGGTATGCTCAGACGTGAGTCCCTTGCTCATTGCACCATCAGGATTCAGGCAAGCCGGGCCGACGAAGGCTGCGATGCCAGAAACCGGTCCCCGGAAGCTTGTTTCCTTCCTAGTATAAGAATTGGCTTGGTAGTTTGGTTTGCCCTGTTTCCATCATGCACTAGGACAGGTACAGACTAATTTGCATGTAGCCAGGTTCTGAGCTGGGATGGTGCTGTGAGCTAAAAAACGGTGATGGATTAAAACCATGATCTTTTGACTTGGTAAGAGTATTCTGCATCATTCAGAAACTCTGTCCATCACCACCCCCTTTTTCCCAAATCGATTTTATCCACACTCAGTGTGGGAGGGTATGCTCAGACGTGAGTCCCTTGCTCATTGCACCATCAGGATTCAGACAAGCCGGGCCGACGAAGGCTGTGATGCCAGAAACCGGTCCCTGGAAGCTTATTTCCTTCCCAGTATAAGAATTGGCTTGGTAGTTTGGTTTGCCCTGTTCCCATCATGCACTGGGACAGGTACAGACTAATTTGCATGTAGCCAGGTTCTGAGCTGGGATGGTGCAGTGAGCTAAAAAACGGTGATGGATTAAAACCATGATCTTTTGACTTGGTAAGAGTATTCTGCATCATTCAGAAACTCTGTCCATCACCAGCCCCTTTTTCCCAAATCGATTTTATCCACACTCAGTGTGGGAGGGTATGCTCAGACGTGAGTCCCTTGGTCATTGCACCATCAGGATTCAGGCAAGCCGGGCCGACGAAGGCTGTGATGCCAGAAACCGGTCCCCGGAAGCTTGTTTCCTTCCCAGTATAAGAATTGGCTTGGTAATTTGGTTTGCCCTGTTCCCATCATGCACTGGGACAGGTACAGACTAATTTGCATGTAGCCAGGTTCTGAGCTGGGATGGTGCAGTGAGCTAAAAAACGGTGATGGATTAAAACCATGATCTTTTGACTTGGTAAGAGTATTCTGCATCATTCAGAAACTCTGTCCATCACCACCCCCTTTTTCCCAAATCGATTTTATCCACACTCACTGTGGGAGGGTATGCTCAGACGTGAGTCCCTTGCTCATTGCACCATCAGGATTCAGGCAAGCCGGGCCGACGAAGGCTGTGATGCCAGAAACCGGTCCCCGGAAGCTTGTTTCCTTCCCAGTATAAGAATTGGCTTGGTAGTTTGGTTTGCCGTGTTCCCATCATGCACTGGGACAGGTACAGACTAATTTGCATTTAGCCAGGTTCTGAGCTGGGATGGTGCAGTGAGCTAAAAAACGGTGATGGATTAAAACCATGATCTTTTGACTTGGTAAGAGTATTCTGCATCATTCCGAAACTCTGTCCATCACCACCCCCTTTTTCCCAAATCGATTTTATCCACACTCACTGTGGGAGGGTATGCTCAGACGTGAGTCCCTTGCTCATTGCACCATCAGGATTCAGGCAAGCCGGGCCGACGAAGGCTGTGATGCCAGAAACCGGTCCCCGGAAGCTTGTTTCCTTCCCAGTATAAGAATTGGCTTGGTAGTTTGGTTTGCCCTGTTCCCATCATGCACTGGGACAGGTACAGACTAATTTGCATTTAGCCAGGTTCTGAGCTGGGATGGTGCAGTGAGCTAAAAAACGGTGATGGATTAAAACCATGATCTTTTGACTTGGTAAGAGTATTCTGCATCATTCAGAAACTCTGTCCATCACCACCCCCTTTTTCCCAAATCGATTTTATCCACACTCAGTGTGGGAGGGTATGCTCAGACGTGAGTCCCTTGCTCATTGCACCATCAGGATTCAGGCAAGCCGGGCCGACGAAGGCTGTGATGCCAGAAACCGGTCCCCGGAAGCTTGTTTCCTTCCCAGTATAAGAATTGGTTTGGTAGTTTGGTGTGCCCTGTTCCCATCATGCACTGGGACAGGCACAGACTAATTTGCATGTAGCCAGGTTCTGAGCTGGGAAGGTGCAGTGAGCTAAAAAACGGTGATGGATTAAAACCATGATCTTTTGACTTGGTAAGAGTATTCTGCATCATTCAGAAACTCTGTCCATCACCAGCCCCTTTTTCCCAAATCGATTTTATCCACACTCAGTGTGGGAGGGTATGCTCAGACGTGAGTCCCTTGCTCATTGCACCATCAGGATTCAGGCAAGCCGGGCCGACGAAGGCTGTGATGCCAGAAACCGGTCCCCGGAAGCTTGTTTCCTTCCCAGTATAAGAATTGGCTTGGTAGTTTGGTTTACCCTGTTCCCATCATGCACTGGGACAGGTACAGACTAATTTGCATGTAGCCAGGTTCTGAGCTGGGATGGTGCAGTGAGCTAAAAAACGGTGATGGATTAAAACCATGATCTTTTGACTTGGTAAGAGTATTCTGCATCATTCAGAAACTCTGTCCATCACCACCCCCTTTTTCCCAAATCGATTTTATCCACACTCAGTGTGGGAGGGTATGCTCAGACGTGAGTCCCTTGCTCATTGCACCATCAGGATTCAGGCAAGCCGGGCCGACGAAGGCTGTGATGCCAGAAACCGGTCCCCGGAAGCTTGTTTCCTTCCCAGTATAAGAATTGGCTTGGTAGTTTGGTTTGCCCTGTTCCCATCATGCACTGGGACAGGTACAGACTAATTTGCATTTAGCCAGGTTCTGAGCTGGGATGGTGCAGTGAGCTAAAAAACGGTGATGGATTAAAACCATGATCTTTTGACTTGGTAAGAGTATTCTGCATCATTCAGAAACTCTGTCCATCACCACCCCCTTTTTCCCAAATCGATTTTATCCACACTCAGTGTGGGAGGGTATGCTCAGACGTGAGTCCCTTGCTCATTGCACCATCAGGATTCAGGCAAGCCGGGCCGACGAAGGCTGTGATGCCAGAAACCGGTCCCCGGAAGCTTGTTTCCTTCCCAGTATAAGAATTGGCTTGGTAGTTTGGTTTGCCCTGTTCCCATCATGCACTGGGACAGGTACAGACTAATTTGCATTTAGCCAGGTTCTGAGCTGGGATGGTGCAGTGAGCTAAAAAACAGTGATGGATTAAAACCATGATCTTTTGACTTGGTAAGAGTATTCTGCATCACTCAGAAACTCTGTCCATCACCACCCCCTTTTTCCCAAATCGATTTTATCCACACTCAGTGTGGGAGGGTATGCTCAGACGTGAGTCCTTTGCTCATTGCACCATCAGGATTCAGGCAAGCCGGGCCGACGAAGGCTGTGATGCCAGAAACCGGTCCCCGGAAGCTTGTTTCCTTCCCAGTATAAGAATTGGTTTGGTAGTTTGGTTTGCCCTGTTCCCATCATGCACTGGGACAGGTACAGACTAATTTGCATGTAGCCAGGTTCTGAGCTGGGAAGGTGCAGTGAGCTAAAAAATGGTGATGGATTAAAACCATGATCTTTTGACTTGGTGAGAGTATTCTGCATCATTCAGAAACTCTGTCCATCACCACCCCCTTTTTCCCAAATTGATTTTATCCACACTCAGTGTGGGAGGGTATGCTCAGACGTGAGTCCCTTGCTCATTGCACCATCAGGATTCAGGCAAGCCGGGCCGACGAAGGCTGTGATGCCAGAAACCGGTCCCCGGAAGCTTGTTTCCTTCCCAGTATAAGAATTGGCTTGGTAGTTTGGTTTGCCCTGTTCCCATCATGCACTGGGACAGGTACAGACTAATTTGCATGTAGCCAGGTTCTGAGCTGGGATGGTGCAGTGAGCTAAAAAACGGTGATGGATTAAAACCATGATCTTTTGACTTGGTAAGAGTATTCTGCATCATTCAGAAACTCTGTCCATCACCACCCCCTTTTTCCCAAATTGATTTTATCCACACTCAGTGTGGGAGGGTATGCTCAGACGTGAGTCCCTTGCTCATTGCACCATCAGGATTCAGGCAAGCCGGGCCGACGAAGGCTGTGATGCCAGAAACCGGTCCCCGGAAGCTTGTTTCCTTCCCAGTATAAGAATTGGCTTGGTAGTTTGGTTTGCCCTGTTCCCATCATGCACTGGGACAGGTACAGACTAATTTGCATGTAGCCAGGTTCTGAGCTGGGATGGTGCAGTGAGCTAAAAAACGGTGATGGATTAAAACCATGATCTTTTGACTTGGTAAGAGTATTCTGCATCATTCAGAAACTCTGTCCATCACCACCCCCTTTTTCCCAAATCGATTTTACCCACACTCAGTGTGGGAGGGTATGCTCAGACGTGAGTCCCTTGCTCATTGCACCATCAGGATTCAGGCAAGCCGGGCCGACGAAGGCTGTGATGCCAGAAACCGGTCCCCGGAAGCTTGTTTCCTTCCCAGTATAAGAATTGGCTTGGTAGTTTGGTTTGCCCTGTTCCCATCATGCACTGGGACAGGTACAGACTAATTTGCATGTAGCCAGGTTCTTAGCTGGGATGGTGCAGTGAGCTAAAAAACGGTGATGGATTAAAACCATGATCTTTTGACTTGGTAAGAGTATTCTGCATCATTCAGAAACTCTGTCCATCACCACCCCCTTTTTCCCAAATCGATTTTACCCACACTCAGTGTGGGAGGGTATGCTCAGACGTGAGTCCCTTGCTCATTGCACCATCAGGATTCAGGCAAGCCGGGGCGACGAAGGCTGTGATGCCAGAAACTGGTCCCCGGAAGCTTGTTTCCTTCCCAGTATAAGAATTGGCTTGGTAGTTTGGTTTGCCCTGTTCCTATCATGCACTGGGACAGGTACAGACTAATTTGCATGTAGCCAGGTTCTGAGCTGGGATGGTGCAGTGAGCTAAAAAACGGTGATGGATTAAAACCATGATCTTTTGACTTGGTAAGAGTATTCTGCATCATTCAGAAACTCTGTCCATCACCACCCCCTTTTTCCCAAATCGATTTTATCCACACTCAGTGTGGGATGGTATGCTCAGACGTGAGTCCCTTGCTCATTGCACCATCAGGATTCAGGCAAGCCGGGCCGACGAAGGCTGTGATGCCAGAAACCGGTCCCCGGAAGCTTGTTTCCTTCCCAGTATAAGAATTGGCTTGGTAGTTTGGTTTGCCCTGTTCCCATCATGCACTGGGACAGGTACAGACTAATTTGCATGTAGCCAGGTTCTGAGCTGGGATGGTGCAGTGAGCTAAAAAACGGTGATGGATTAAAACCATGACCTTTTGACTTGGTAAGAGTATTCTGCATCATTCAGAAACTCTGTCCATCACCACCCCCTTTTTCCCAAATCGATTTTATCCACACTCAGTGTGGGAGGGTATGCTCAGACGTGAGTACCTTGCTCATTGCACCATCAGGATTCAGGCTAGCCGAGCCGACGAAGGCTGTGATGCCAGAAACCGGTCCCCGGAAGCTTGTTTCCTTCACAGTATAAGAATTGGCTTGGTAGTTTGGTTTGCCTTGTTCCCATCATGCACTGGGACAGGGACAGACTAATTTGCATGTAGCCAGGTTCTGAGCTGGGATGGTGCAGTGAGCTAAAAAACGGTGATGGATTAAAACCATGATCTTTTGACTTGGTAAGAGTATTCTGCATCATTCAGAAACTCTGTCCATCATCACCCCCTTTTTCCCAAATCGATTTTATCCACACTCAGTGTGGGAGGGTATGCTCAGACGTGAGTCCCTTGCTCATTGCACCATCAGGATTCAGGCAAGCAGGGCCGACGAAGGCTGTGATGCCAGAAACCGGTCCCCGGAAGCTTGTTTCCTTCTCAGTATAAGACTTGGCTTGGTAGTTTGGTTTGCCCTGTTCCCATCATGCACTGGGACAGGTACAGACTAATTTGCATGTAGCCAGGTTCTGAGCTGGGATGGTGCAGTGAGCTAAAAAACGGTGATGGATTAAAACCATGATCTTTTGACTTGGTAAGAGTATTCTGCATCATTCAGAAACTCTGTCCATCACCACCCCCTTTTTCCCAAATCGATTTTATCCACACTCAGTGTGGGAGGGTATGCTCAGACGTGAGTCCCTTGCTCATTGCACCATCAGGATTCAGGCAAGCTGGGCCGACGAAGGCTGCGATGCCAGAAACCGGTCCCCGGAAGCTTGTTTCCTTCCCAGTATAAGAATTGGCTTGGTAGTTTGGTTTGCCCTGTTCCCATCATGCACTGGGACAGGTACAGACTAATTTGCATGTAGCCAGGTTCTGAGCTGGGATGGTGCTGTGAGCTAAAAAACGGTGATGGATTAAAACCATGATCTTTTGACTTGGTAAGAGTATTCTGCATCATTCAGAAACTCTGTCCATCACCACCCCCTTTTTCCCAAATCGATTTTATCCACACTCATTGTGGGAGGGTATGCTCAGACGTGAGTCCCTTGCTCATTGCACCATCAGGATTCAGGCAAGCCGGGCCGACGAAGGCTGTGATGCCAGAAACCGGTCCCTGGAAGCTTGTTTCCTTCCCAGTATAAGAATTGGCTTGGTAGTTTGGTTTGCCCTGTTCCCATCATGCACTGGGACAGGTACAGACTAATTTGCATGTAGCCAGGTTCTGAGCTGGGATGGTGCAGTGAGCTAAAAAACGGTGATGGATTAAAACCATGATCTTTTGACTTGGTAAGAGTATTCTGCATCATTCAGAAACTCTGTCCATCACCACCCCCTTTTTCCCAAATCGATTTTATCCACACTTAGTGTGGAAGGGTATGCTCAGACGTGAGTCCCTTGCTCATTGCACCATCAGGATTCAGGCAAGCCGGGCCGACGAAGGCTGTGATGCCAGAAACCGGTCCCCGGAAGCTTGTTTCCTTCCCAGTATAAGAATTGGCTTGGTAGTTTGGTTTGCCCTGTTCCCATCATGCACTGGGACAGGTACAGACTAATTTGCATTGAGCCAGGTTCTGAGCTGGGATGGTGCAGTGAGCTAAAAAACAGTGATGGATTAAAACCATGATCTTTTGACTTGGTAAGAGTATTCTGCATCATTCAGAAACTCTGTCCATCACCACCCCCTTTTTCCCAAATCGATTTTATCCACACTCAGTGTGGGAGGGTATGCTCAGACGTGAGTCCCTTGCTCATTGCACCATCAGGATTCAGGCAAGCCGGGCCGACGAAGGCTGTGATGCCAGAAACCGGTCCCCGGAAGCTTGTTTCCTTCCCAGTATAAGAATTGGTTTGGTAGTTTGGTTTGCCCTGTTCCCATCATGCACTGGGACAGGTACAGACTAATTTGCATGTAGCCAGGTTCTGAGCTGGGAAGGTGCAGTGAGCTAAAAAACGGTGATGGATTAAAACCATGATCTTTTGACTTGGTGAGAGTATTCTGCATCATTCAGAAACTCTGTCCATCACCACCCCCTTTTTCCCAAATCGATTTTATCCACACTCAGTGTGGGAGGGTATGCTCAGACGTGAGTCCCTTGCTCATTGCACCATCAGGATTCAGGCAAGCCGGGCCGATGAAGGCTGTGATGCCAGAAACCGGTCCCCGGAAGCTTGTTTCCTTCCCAGTATAAGAATTGGCTTGGTAGTTTGGTTTGCCCTGTTCCCATCATGCACTGGGACAGGTACAGACTAATTTGCATGTAGCCAGGTTCTGAGCTGGGATGGTGCAGTGAGCTAAAAAACGGTGATGGATTAAAACCATGATCTTTTGACTTGGTAAGAGTATTCTGCATCATTCAGAAACTCTGTCCATCACCACCCCCTTTTTCCCAAATCGATTTTATCCACACTCAGTGTGGGAGGGTATGCTCAGACGTGAGTCCCTTGCTCATTGCACCATCAGGATTCAGGCAAGCCGGGCCGACGAAGGCTGTGATGCCAGAAACCGGTCCCCGGAAGCTTGTTTCCTTCCCAGTATAAGAATTGGCTTGGTAGTTTGGTTTGCCCTGTTCCCATCATGCACTGGGACAGGTACAGACTAATTTGCATGTAGCCAGGTTCTGAGCTGGGATGGTGCAGTGAGCTAAAAAACGGTGATGGATTAAAACCATGATCTTTTGACTTGGTAAGAGTATTCTGCATCATTCAGAAACTCTGTCCATCACCACCCCCTTTTTCCCAAATCGATTTTACCCACACTCAGTGTGGGAGGGTATGCTCAGATGTGAGTCCCTTGCTCATTGCACCATCAGGATTCAGGCAAGCCGGGCCGACGAAGGCTGTGATGCCAGAAACCGGTCCCCGGAAGCTTGTTTCCTTCCCAGTATAAGAATTGGCTTGGTAGTTTGGTTTGCCCTGTTCCCATCATGCACTGGGACAGGTACAGACTAATTTGCATGTAGCCAGGTTCTGAGCTGGGATGGTGCAGTGAGCTAAAAAACGGTGATGGATTAAAACCATGATCTTTTGACTTGGTAAGAGTATTCTGCATCATTCAGAAACTCTGTCCATCACCACCCCCTTTTTCCCAAATCGATTTTACCCACACTCAGTGTGGGAGGGTATGCTCAGACGTGAGTCCCTTGCTCATTGCACCATCAGGATTCAGGCAAGCCGGGCCGACGAAGGCTGTGATGCCAGAAACTGGTCCCTGGAAGCTTGTTTCCTTCCCAGTATAAGAATTGGCTTGGTAGTTTGGTTTGCCCTGTTCCTATCATGCACTGGGACAGGTACAGACTAATTTGCATGTAGCCAGGTTCTGAGCTGGAATGGTGCAGTGAGCTAAAAAACGGTGATGGATTAAAACCATGATCTTTTGACTTGGTAAGAGTATTCTGCATCATTCAGAAACTCTGTCCATCACCACCCCCTTTTTCCCAAATCGATTTTATCCACACTCAGTGTGGGAGGGTATGCTCAGACGTGAGTCCCTTGCTCATTGCACCATCAGGATTCAGGCAAGCCGGGCCGACGAAGGCTGTGATGCCAGAAACCGGTCCCCGGAAGCTTGTTTCCTTCCCAGTATAAGAATTGGCTTGGTAGTTTGGTTTGCCCTGTTCCCATCATGCACTGGGACAGGTACAGACTAATTTGCATGTAGCCAGGTTCTGAGCTGGGATGGTGCAGTGAGCTAAAAAACGGTGATGGATTAAAACCATGATCTTTTGACTTGGTAAGAGTATTCTGCATCATTCAGAAACTCTGTCCATCACCACCCCCTTTTTCCCAAATCGATTTTATCCACACTCAGTGTGGGAGGGTATGCTCAGACGTGAGTACCTTGCTCATTGCACCATCAGGATTCAGGCTAGCCGAGCCGACGAAGGCTGTGATGCCAGAAACCGGTCCCCGGAAGCTTGTTTCCTTCCCAGTATAAGAATTGGCTTGGTAGTTTGGTTTGCCTTGTTCCCATCATGCACTGGGACAGGTACAGACTAATTTGCATGTAGCCAAGTTCTGAGCTGGGATGGTGCAGTGAGCTAAAAAACGGTGATGGATTAAAACCATGATCTTTTGATTTGGTAAGAGTATTCTGCATCATTCAGAAACTCTGTCCATCATCACCCCCTTTTTCCCAAATCGATTTTATCCACACTCAGTGTGGGAGGGTATGCTCAGATGTGAGTCCCTTGCTCATTGCACCATCAGGATTCAGGCAAGCCGGGCCGACGAAGGCTGTGATGCCAGAAACCGGTCCCCGGAAGCTTGTTTCCTTCCCAGTATTAGACTTGGCTTGGTAGTTTGGTTTGCCCTGTTCCCATCATGCACTGGGACAGGTACAGACTAATTTGCATGTAGCCAGGTTCTGAGCTGGGATGGTGCAGTGAGCTAAAAAACGGTGATGGATTAAAACCATGATCTTTTGACTTGGTAAGAGTATTCTGCATCATTCAGAAACTCTGTCCATCACCACCCCCTCTTTCCCAAATCGATTTTATCCACACTCAGTGTGGGAGGGTATGCTCAGACGTGAGTCCCTTGCTCATTGCACCATCAGGATTCAGGCAAGCCGGGCCGACGAAGGCTGCGATGCCAGAAACCGGTCCCCGGAAGCTTGTTTCCTTCCCAGTATAAGAATTGGCTTGGTAGTTTGGTTTGCCCTGTTCCCATCATGCACTGGGACAGGTACAGACTAATTTGCATGTAGCCAGGTTCTGAGCTGGGATGGTGCTGTGAGCTAAAAAACGGTGATGGATTAAAACCATGATCTTTTGACTTGGTAAGAGTATTCTGCATCATTCAGAAACTCTGTCCATCACCACCCCCTTTTTCCCAAATCGATTTTATCCACACTCAGTGTGGGAGGGTATGCTCAGACGTGAGTCCCTTGCTCATTGCACCATCAGGATTCAGGCTAGCCGGGCCGACGAAGGCTGTGATGCCAGAAACCGGTCCCTGGAAGCTTGTTTCCTTCCCAGTATAAGAATTGGCTTGGTAGTTTGGTTTGCCCTGTTCCCATCATGCACTGGGACAGGTACAGACTAATTTGCATGTAGCCAGGTTCTGAGCTGGGATGGTGCAGTGAGCTAAAAAACGGTGATGGATTAAAACCATGATCTTTTGACTTGGTAAGAGTATTCTGCATCATTCAGAAACTCTGTCCATCACCAGCCCCTTTTTCCCAAATCGATTTTATCCACACTCAGTGTGGGAGGGTATGCTCAGACGTGAGTCCCTTGCTCATTGCACCATCAGGATTCAGGCAAGCCGGGCCGACGAAGGCTGTGATGCCAGAAACCGGTCCCCGGAAGCTTGTTTCCTTCCCAGTATAAGAATTGGCTTGGTAGTTTGGTTTGCCCTGTTCCCATCATGCACTGGGACAGGTACAGACTAATTTGCATGTAGCCAGGTTCTGAGCTGGGATGGTGCAGTGAGCTAAAAAACGGTGATGGATTAAAACCATGATCTTTTGACTTGGTAAGAGTATTCTGCATCATTCAGAAACTCTGTCCATCACCACCCCCTTTTTCCCAAATCGATTTTATCCACACTCAGTGTGGGAGGGTATGCTCAGACGTGAGTCCCTTGCTCATTGCACCATCAGGATTCAGGCAAGCCGGGCCGACGAAGGCTGTGATGCCAGAAACCGGTCCCCGGAAGCTTGTTTCCTTCCCAGTATAAGAATTGGCTTGGTAGTTTGGTTTGCCCTGTTCCCATCATGCACTGGGACAGGTACAGACTAATTTGCATTTAGCCAGGTTCTGAGCTGGGATGGTGCAGTGAGCTAAAAAACGGTGATGGATTAAAACCATGATCTTTTGACTTGGTAAGAGTATTCTGCATCATTCAGAAACTCTGTCCATCACCACCCCCTTTTTCACAAATCGATTTTATCCACACTCAGTGTGGGAGGGTATGCTCAGACGTGAGTCCCTTGCTCATTGCACCATCAGGATTCAGGCAAGCCGGGCCGACGAAGGCTGTGATGCCAGAAACCGGTCCCTGGAAGCTTGTTTCCTTCCCAGTATAAGAATTGGCTTGGTAGTTTGGTTTGCCCTGTTCCCATCATGCACTGGGACAGGTACAGACTAATTTGCATGTAGCCAGGTTCTGAGCTGGGATGGTGCAGTGAGCTAAAAAACGGTGATGGATTAAAACCATGATCTTTTGACTTGGTAAGAGTATTCTGCATCATTCAGAAACTCTGTCCATCACCAGCCCCTTTTTCCCAAATCGATTTTATCCACACTCAGTGTGGGAGGGTATGCTCAGACGTGAGTCCCTTGCTCATTGCACCATCAGGATTCAGGCAAGCCGGGCCGACGAAGGCTGTGATGCCAGAAACCGGTCCCCGGAAGCTTGTTTCCTTCCCAGTATAAGAATTGGCTTGGTAGTTTGGTTTGCCCTGTTCCCATCATGCACTGGGACAGGTACAGACTAATTTGCATGTAGCCAGGTTCTGAGCTGGGATGGTGCAGTGAGCTAAAAAACGGTGATGGATTAAAACCATGATCTTTTGACTTGGTAAGAGTATTCTGCATCATTCAGAAACTCTGTCCATCACCACCCCCTTTTTCCCAAATCGATTTTATCCACACTCAGTGTGGGAGGGTATGCTCAGACGTGAGTCCCTTGCTCATTGCACCATCAGGATTGAGGCAAGCCGGGCCGACGAAGGCTGTGATGCCAGAAACCGGTCCCCGGAAGCTTGTTTCCTTCCCAGTATAAGAATTGGCTTGGTAGTTTGGTTTGCCCTGTTCCCATCATGCACTGGGACAGGTACAGACTAATTTGCATGTAGCCAGGTTCTGAGCTGGGATGGTGCAGTGAGCTAAAAAACGGTGATGGATTAAAACCATGATCTTTTGACTTGGTAAGAGTATTCTGCATCATTCAGAAACTCTGTCCATCACCACCCCCTTTTTCCCAAATCGATTTTATCCACACTCAGTGTGGGAGAGTATGCTCAGACGTGAGTCCCTTGCTCATTGCACCATCAGGATTCAGGCAAGCCGGGCCGACGAAGGCTGTGATGCCAGAAACCGGTCCCCGGAAGCTTGTTTCCTTCCCAGTATAAGAATTGGCTTGCTAGTTTGGTTTGCCCTGTTCCCATCATGCACTGGGACAGGTACAGACTAATTTGCATGTAGCCAGGTTCTGAGCTGGGATGGTGCAGTGAGCTAAAAAACGGTGATGGATTAAAACCATGATCTTTTGACTTGGTAAGAGTATTCTGCATCATTCAGAAACTCTGTCCCTCACCACCCCCTTTTTCCCAAATCGATTTTATCCACACTCAGTGTGGGAGGGTATGCTCAGACGTGAGTCCCTTGCTCATTGCACCATCAGGATTCAGGCAAGCCGGGCCGACGAAGGCTGTGATGCCAGAAACCGGTCCCCGGAAGCTTGTTTCCTTCCCAGTATAAGAATTGGCTTGGTAGTTTGGTTTGCCCTGTTCCCATCATGCACTGGGACAGGTACAGACTAATTTGCATTTAGCCAGGTTCTGAGCTGGGATGGTGCAGTGAGCTAAAAAACAGTGATGGATTAAAACCATGATCTTTTGACTTGGTAAGAGTATTCTGCATCATTCAGAAACTCTGTCCATCACCACCCCCTTTTTCCCAAATCGATTTTATCCACACTCAGTGTGGGAGGGTATGCTCAGACGTGAGTCCCTTGCTCATTGCACCATCAGGATTCAGGCAAGCCGGGCCGACGAAGGCTGTGATGCCAGAAACCGGTCCCCGGAAGCTTGTTTCCTTCCCAGTATAAGAATTGGCTTGGTAGTTTGGTTTGCCGTGTTCCCATCATGCACTGGGACAGGTACATACTAATTTGCATTTAGCCAGGTTCTGAGCTGGGATGGTGCAGTGAGCTAAAAAACAGTGATGGATTAAAACCATGATCTTTTGACTTGGTAAGAGTATTCTGCATCATTCAGAAACTCTGTCCATCACCACCCCCTTTTTCCCAAATCGATTTTATCCACACTCAGTGTGGGAGGGTATGCTCAGACGTGAGTCCCTTGCTCATTGCACCATCAGGATTCAGGCAAGCCGGGCCGACGAAGGCTGTGATGCCAGAAACCGGTCCCCGGAAGCTTGTTTCCTTCCCAGTATAAGAATTGGTTTGGTAGTTTGGTTTGCCCTGTTCCCATCATGCACTGGGACAGGTACAGACTAATTTGCATGTAGCCAGGTTCTGAGCTGGGAAGGTGCAGTGAGCTAAAAAACGGTGATGGATTAAAACCATGATCTTTTGACTTGGTGAGAGTATTCTGCATCATTCAGAAACTCTGTCCATCACCACCCCCTTTTTCCCAAATCGATTTTATCCACACTCAGTGTGGGAGGGTATGCTCAGACGTGAGTCCCTTGCTCATTGCACCATCAGGATTCAGGCAAGCCGGGCCGACGAAGGCTGTGATGCCAGAAACCGGTCCCCGGAAGCTTGTTTCCTTCCCAGTATAAGAATTGGCTTGGTAGTTTGGTTTGCCCTGTTCCCATCATGCACTGGGACAGGTACAGACTAATTTGCATGTAGCCAGGTTCTGAGCTGGGATGGTGCAGTGAGCTAAAAAACGGTGATGGATTAAAACCATGATCTTTTGACTTGGTAAGAGTATTCTGCATCATTCAGAAACTCTGTCCATCACCACCCCCTTTTTCCCAAATCGATTTTACCCACACTCAGTGTGGGAGGGTATGCTCAGACGTGAGTCCCTTGCTCATTGCACCATCAGGATTCAGGCAAGCCGGGCCGACGAAGGCTGTGATGCCAGAAACCGGTCCCCGGAAGCTTGTTTCCTTCCCAGTATAAGAATTGACTTGGTAGTTTGGTTTGCCCTGTTCCCATCATGCACTGGGACAGGTACAGACTAATTTGCATGTAGCCAGGTTCTGAGCTGGGATGGTGCAGTGAGCTAAAAAACGGTGATGGATTAAAACCATGATCTTTTGACTTGGTAAGAGTATTCTGCATCATTCAGAAACTCTGTCCATCACCACCCCCTTTTTCCCAAATCGATTTTACCCACACTCAGTGTGGGAGGGTATGCTCAGACGTGAGTCCCTTGCTCATTGCACCATCAGGATTCAGGCAAGCCGGGCCGACGAAGGCTGTGATGCCAGAAACTGGTCCCCGGAAGCTTGTTTCCTTCCCAGTATAAGAATTGGCTTGGTAGTTTGGTTTGCCCTGTTCCTATCATGCACTGGGACAGGTACAGACTAATTTGCATGTAGCCAGGTTCTGAGCTGGGATGGTGCAGTGAGCTAAAAAACGGTGATAGATTAAAACCATGATCTTTTGACTTGGTAAGAGTATTCTGCATCATTCAGAAACTCTGTCCATCACCACCCCCTTTTTCCCAAATCGATTTTATCCACACTGAGTGTGGGAGGGTATGCTCAGACGTGAGTCCCTTGCTCATTGCACCATCAGGATTCAGGCAAGCCGGGCCGACGAAGGCTGTGATGCCAAAAACTGGTCCCCGGAAGCTTGTTTCCTTCCCAGTATAAGAGTTGGCTTGGTAGTTTGGTTTGCCCTGTTCCCATCATGCACTGGGACAGGTACAGACTAATTTGCATGTAGCCAGGTTCTGAGCTGGAATGGTGCAGTGAGCTAAAAAACGGTGATGGATTAAAACCATGATCTTTTGACTTGGTAAGAGTATTCTGCATCATTCAGAAACTCTGTCCATCACCACCCCCTTTTTCCCAAATCGATTTTATCCACACTCAGTGTGGGAGGGTATGCTCAGACGTGAGTCCCTTGCTCATTGCACCATCAGGATTCAGGCAAACCGGGCCGACGAAGGCTGTGATGCCAGAAACCGGTCCCCGGAAGCTTGTTTCCTTCCCAGTATAAGAATTAGCTTGGTAGTTTGGTTTGCCCTGTTCCCATCATGCACTGGGACAGGTACAGACTAATTTGCATGTAGCCAGGTTCTGAGCTGGGATGGTGCAGTGAGCTAAAAAACGGTGATGGATTAAAACCATGATCTTTTGACTTGGTAAGAGTATTCTGCATCATTCAGAAACTCTGTCCATCACCACCCCCTTTTTCCCAAATCGATTTTATCCACACTCAGTGTGGGAGGGTATGCTCAGACGTGAGTACCTTGCTCATTGCACCATCAGGATTCAGGCTAGCCGAGCCGACGAAGGCTGTGATGCCAGAAACCGGTCCCCGGAAGCTTGTTTCCTTCCCAGTATAAGAATTGGCTTGGTAGTTTGGTTTGCCTTGTTCCCATCATGCACTGGGATAGGTACAGACTAATTTGCATGTAGCCAGGTTCTGAGCTGGGATGGTGCAGTGAGCTAAAAAACGGTGATGGATTAAAACCATGATCTTTTGACTTGGTAAGAGTATTCTGCATCATTCAGAAACTCTGTCCATCATCACCCCCTTTTTCCCAAATCGATTTTATCCACACTCAGTGTGGGAGGGTATGCTCAGACGTGAGTCCCTTGCTCATTGCACCATAAGGATTCAGGCAAGCCGGGCCGACGAAGGCTGTGATGCCAGAAACCGGTCCCCGGAAGCTTGTTTCCTTCCCAGTATAAGACTTGGCTTGGTAGTTTGGTTTGCCCTGTTCCCATCATGCACTGGGACAGGTACAGACTAATTTGCATGTAGCCAGGTTCTGTGCTGGGATGGTGCAGTGAGCTAAAAAACGGTGATGGATTAAAACCATGATCTTTTGACTTGGTAAGAGTATTCTGCATCATTCAGAAACTCTGTCCATCACCACCCCCTCTTTCCCAAATCGATTTTATCCACACTCAGTGTGGGAGGGTATGCTCAGACGTGAGTCCCTTGCTCATTGCACCATCAGGATTCAGGCAAGCCGGGCCGACGAAGGCTGCGATGCCAGAAACCGGTCCCCGGAAGCTTGTTTCCTTCCCAGTATAAGAATTGGCTTGGTAGTTTGGTTTGCCCTGTTCCCATCATGCACTGGGACAGGTACAGACTAATTTGCATGTAGCCAGGTTCTGAGCTGGGATGGTGCAGTGAGCTAAAAAACGGTGATGGATTAAAACCATGATCTTTTGACTTGGTAAGAGTATTCTGCATCATTCAGAAACTCTGTCCATCACCACCCCCTTTTTCCCAAATCGATTTTATCCACACTCAGTGTGGGAGGGTATGCTCAGACGTGAGTACCTTGCTCATTGCACCATCAGGATTCAGGCAAGCCGGGCCGACGAAGGCTGTGATGCCAGAAACCGGTCCCCGGAAGCTTGTTTCCTTCCCAGTATAAGAATTGGCTTGGTAGTTTGGTTTGCCCTGTTCCCATCATGCACTGGGACAGGTACAGACTAATTTGCATGTAGCCAGGTTCTGAGCTGGGAAGGTGCAGTGAGCTAAAAAACGGTGATGGATTAAAACCATGATCTTTTGACTTGGTAAGAGTATTCTGCATCATTCAGAAACTCTGTCCATCACCACCCCCTTTTTCCCAAATCGATTTTATCCACACTCAGTGTGGGAGGGTATGCTCAGACGTGAGTCCCTTGCTCATTGCACCATCAGGATTCAGGCAAGCCGGGCCGACGAAGGCTGTGATGCCAGAAACCGGTCCCCGGAAGCTTGTTTCCTTCCCAGTATAAGAATTGGCTTGGTAGTTTGGTTTGCCCTGTTCCCATCATGCACTGGGACAGGTACAGACTAATTTGCATGTAGCCAGGTTCTGAGCTGGGATGGTGCAGTGAGCTAAAAAACGGTGATGGATTAAAACCATGATCTTTTGACTTGGTAAGAGTATTCTGCATCATTCAGAAACTCTGTCCATCACCACCCCCTTTTTCCCAAATCGATTTTATCCACACTCAGTGTGGGAGGGTATGCTCAGACGTGAGTCCCTTGCTCATTGCACCATCAGGATTCAGGCAAGCCGGGCCGACGAAGGCTGTGATGCCAGAAACCGGTCCCCGGAAGCTTGTTTCCTTCCCAGTATAAGAATTGGCTTGGTAGTTTGGTTTGCCCTGTTCCCATCATGCACTGGGACAGGTACAGACTAATTTGCATGTAGCCAGGTTCTGAGCTGGGATGGTGCAGTGAGCTAAAAAACGGTGATGGATTAAAACCATGATCTTTTGACTTGGTAAGAGTATTCTGCATCATTCAGAAACTCTGTCCATCACCACCCCCTTTTTCCCAAATCGATTTTATCCACACTCAGTGTGGGATGGTATGCTCAGACGTGAGTCCCTTGCTCATTGCACCATCAGGATTCAGGCAAGCCGGGCCGACGAAGGCTGTGATGCCAGAAACCGGTCCCCGGAAGCTTGTTTCCTTCCCAGTATAAGAATTGGCTTGGTAGTTTGGTTTGCCCTGTTCCCATCATGCACTGGGACAGGTACAGACTAATTTGCATGTAGCCAGGTTCTGAGCTGGGATGGTGCAGTGAGCTAAAAAACGGTGATGGATTAAAACCATGACCTTTTGACTTGGTAAGAGTATTCTGCATCATTCAGAAACTCTGTCCATCACCACCCCCTTTTTCCCAAATCGATTTTATCCACACTCAGTGTGGGAGGGTATGCTCAGACGTGAGTACCTTGCTCATTGCACCATCAGGATTCAGGCTAGCCGAGCCGACGAAGGCTGTGATGCCAGAAACCGGTCCCCGGAAGCTTGTTTCCTTCCCAGTTTAAGAATTGGCTTGGTAGCTTGGTTTGCCTTGTTCCCATCATGCACTGGGACAGGTACAGACTAATTTGCATGTAGCCAGGTTCTGAGCTGGGATGGTGCAGTGAGCTAAAAAACGGTGATGGATTAAAACCATGATCTTTTGACTTGGTAAGAGTATTCTGCATCATTCAGAAACTCTGTCCATCATCACCCCCTTTTTCCCAAATCGATTTTATCCACACTCAGTGTGGGAGGGTATGCTCAGACGTGAGTCCCTTGCTCATTGCACCATCAGGATTCAGGCAAGCAGGGCCGACGAAGGCTGTGATGCCAGAAACCGGTCCCCGGAAGCTTGTTTCCTTCTCAGTATAAGACTTGGCTTGGTAGTTTGGTTTGCCCTGTTCCCATCATGCAATGGGACAGGTACAGACTAATTTGCATGTAGCCAGGTTCTGAGCTGGGATGGTGCAGTGAGCTAAAAAACGGTGATGGATTAAAACCATGATCTTTTGACTTGGTAAGAGTATTCTGCATCATTCAGAAACTCTGTCCATCACCACCCCCTTTTTCCCAAATCGATTTTATCCACACTCAGTGTGGGAGGGTATGCTCAGACGTGAGTCCCTTGCTCATTGCACCATCAGGATTCAGGCAAGCTGGGCCGACGAAGGCTGCGATGCCAGAAACCGGTCCCCGGAAGCTTGTTTCCTTCCCAGTATAAGAATTGGCTTGGTAGTTTGGTTTGCCCTGTTCCCATCATGCACTGGGACAGGTACAGACTAATTTGCATGTAGCCAGGTTCTGAGCTGGGATGGTGCTGTGAGCTAAAAAACGGTGATGGATTAAAACCATGATCTTTTGACTTGGTAAGAGTATTCTGCATCATTCAGAAACTCTGTCCATCACCACCCCCTTTTTCCCAAATCGATTTTATCCACACTCATTGTGGGAGGGTATGCTCAGACGTGAGTCCCTTGCTCATTGCACCATCAGGATTCAGGCAAGCCGGGCCGACGAAGGCTGTGATGCCAGAAACGGGTCCCTGGAAGCTTGTTTCCTTCCCAGTATAAGAATTGGCTTGGTAGTTTGGTTTGCCCTGTTCCCATCATGCACTGGGACAGGTACAGACTAATTTGCATGTAGCCAGGTTCTGAGCTGGGATGGTGCAGGGAGCTAAAAAACGGTGATGGATTAAAACCATGATCTTTTGACTTGGTAAGAGTATTCTGCATCATTCAGAAACTCTGTCCATCACCACCCCCTTTTTCCCAAATCGATTTTATCCACACTCAGTGTGGAAGGGTATGCTCAGACGTGAGTCCCTTGCTCATTGCACCATCAGGATTCAGGCAAGCCGGGCCGACGAAGGCTGTGATGCCAGAAACCGGTCCCCGGAAGCTTGTTTCCTTCCCAGTATAAGAATTGGCTTGGTAGTTTGGTTTGCCCTGTTCCCATCATGCACTGGGACAGGTACAGACTAATTTGCATTGAGCCAGGTTCTGAGCTGGGATGGTGCAGTGAGCTAAAAAACAGTGATGGATTAAAACCATGATCTTTTGACTTGGTAAGAGTATTCTGCATCATTCAGAAACTCTGTCCATCACCACCCCCTTTTTCCCAAATCGATTTTATCCACACTCAGTGTGGGAGGGTATGCTCAGACGTGAGTCCCTTGCTCATTGCACCATCAGGATTCAGGCAAGCCGGGCCGACGAAGGCTGTGATGCCAGAAACCGGTCCCCGGAAGCTTGTTTCCTTCCCAGTATAAGAATTGGTTTGGTAGTTTGGTTTGCCCTGTTCCCATCATGCACTGGGACAGGTACAGACTAATTTGCATGTAGCCAGGTTCTGAGCTGGGAAGGTGCAGTGAGCTAAAAAACGGTGATGGATTAAAACCATGATCTTTTGACTTGGTGAGAGTATTCTGCATCATTCAGAAACTCTGTCCATCACCACCCCCTTTTTCCCAAATCGATTTTATCCACACTCAGTGTGGGAGGGTATGCTCAGACGTGAGTCCCTTGCTCATTGCACCATCAGGATTCAGGCAAGCCGGGCCGATGAAGGCTGTGATGCCAGAAACCGGTCCCCGGAAGCTTGTTTCCTTCCCAGTATAAGAATTGGCTTGGTAGTTTGGTTTGCCCTGTTCCCATCATGCACTGGGACAGGTACAGACTAATTTGCATGTAGCCAGGTTCTGAGCTGGGATGGTGCAGTGAGCTAAAAAACGGTGATGGATTAAAACCATGATCTTTTGACTTGGTAAGAGTATTCTGCATCATTCAGAAACTCTGTCCATCACCACCCCCTTTTTCCCAAATCGATTTTATCCACACTCAGTGTGGGAGGGTATGCTCAGACGTGAGTCCCTTGCTCATTGCACCATCAGGATTCAGGCAAGCCGGGCCGACGAAGGCTGCGATGCCAGAAACCGGTCCCCGGAAGCTTGTTTCCTTCCTAGTATAAGAATTGGCTTGGTAGTTTGGTTTGCCCTGTTCCCATCATGCACTAGGACAGGTACAGACTAATTTGCATGTAGCCAGGTTCTGAGCTGGGATGGTGCTGTGAGCTAAAAAACGGTGATGGATTAAAACCATGATCTTTTGACTTGGTAAGAGTATTCTGCATCATTCAGAAACTCTGTCCATCACCACCCCCTTTTTCCCAAATCGATTTTATCCACACTCAGTGTGGGAGGGTATGCTCAGACGTGAGTCCCTTGCTCATTGCACCATCAGGATTCAGACAAGCCGGGCCGACGAAGGCTGTGATGCCAGAAACCGGTCCCTGGAAGCTTATTTCCTTCCCAGTATAAGAATTGGCTTGGTAGTTTGGTTTGCCCTGTTCCCATCATGCACTGGGACAGGTACAGACTAATTTGCATGTAGCCAGGTTCTGAGCTGGGATGGTGCAGTGAGCTAAAAAACGGTGATGGATTAAAACCATGATCTTTTGACTTGGTAAGAGTATTCTGCATCATTCAGAAACTCTGTCCATCACCAGCCCCTTTTTCCCAAATCGATTTTATCCACACTCAGTGTGGGAGGGTATGCTCAGACGTGAGTCCCTTGGTCATTGCACCATCAGGATTCAGGCAAGCCGGGCCGACGAAGGCTGTGATGCCAGAAACCGGTCCCCGGAAGCTTGTTTCCTTCCCAGTATAAGAATTGGCTTGGTAGTTTGGTTTGCCCTGTTCCCATCATGCACTGGGACAGGTACAGACTAATTTGCATGTAGCCAGGTTCTGAGCTGGGATGGTGCAGTGAGCTAAAAAACGGTGATGGATTAAAACCATGATCTTTTGACTTGGTAAGAGTATTCTGCATCATTCAGAAACTCTGTCCATCACCACCCCCTTTTTCCCAAATCGATTTTATCCACACTCAGTGTGGGAGGGTATGCTCAGACGTGAGTCCCTTGCTCATTGCACCATCAGGATTCAGGCAAGCCGGGCCGACGAAGGCTGTGATGCCAGAAACCGGTCCCCGGAAGCTTGTTTCCTTCCCAGTATAAGAATTGGCTTGGTAGTTTGGTTTGCCCTGTTCCCATCATGCACTTGGACAGGTACAGACTAATTTGCATTTAGCCAGGTTCTGAGCTGGGATGGTGCAGTGAGCTAAAAAACGGTGATGGATTAAAACCATGATCTTTTGACTTGGTAAGAGTATTCTGCATCATTCCGAAACTCTGTCCATCACCACCCCCTTTTTCCCAAATCGATTTTATCCACACTCACTGTGGGAGGGTATGCTCAGACGTGAGTCCCTTGCTCATTGCACCATCAGGATTCAGGCAAGCCGGGCCGACGAAGGCTGTGATGCCAGAAACCGGTCCCCGGAAGCTTGTTTCCTTCCCAGTATAAGAATTGGCTTGGTAGTTTGGTTTGCCCTGTTCCCATCATACACTGGGACAGGTACAGACTAATTTGCATTTAGCCAGGTTCTGAGCTGGGATGGTGCAGTGAGCTAAAAAACGGTGATGGATTAAAACCATGATCTTTTGACTTGGTAAGAGTATTCTGCATCATTCAGAAACTCTGTCCATCACCACCCCCTTTTTCCCAAATCGATTTTATCCACACTCAGTGTGGGAGGGTATGCTCAGACGTGAGTCCCTTGCTCATTGCACCATCAGGATTCAGGCAAGCCGGGCCGACGAAGGCTGTGATGCCAGAAACCGGTCCCCGGAAGCTTGTTTCCTTCCCAGTATAAGAATTGGTTTGGTAGTTTGGTTTGCCCTGTTCCCATCATGCACTGGGACAGGCACAGACTAATTTGCATGTAGCCAGGTTCTGAGCTGGGAAGGTGCAGTGAGCTAAAAAACGGTGATGGATTAAAACCATGATCTTTTGACTTGGTAAGAGTATTCTGCATCATTCAGAAACTCTGTCCATCACCACCCCCTTTTTCCCAAATCGATTTTATCCACACTCAGTGTGGGAGGGTATGCTCAGACGTGAGTCCCTTGCTCATTGCACCATCAGGATTCAGGCAAGCCGGGCCGACGAAGGCTGTGATGCCAGAAACCGGTCCCCGGAAGCTTGTTTCCTTCCCAGTATAAGAATTGGCTTGGTAGTTTGGTTTGCCCTGTTCCCATCATGCACTGGGACAGGTACAGACTAATTTGCATGTAGCCAGGTTCTGAGCTGGGATGGTGCAGTGAGCTAAAAAACGGTGATGGATTAAAACCATGATCTTTTGACTTGGTAAGAGTATTCTGCATCATTCAGAAACTCTGTCCATCACCAGCCCCTTTTTCCCAAATCGATTTTATCCACACTCAGTGTGGGAGGGTATGCTCAGACGTGAGTCCCTTGCTCATTGCACCATCAGGATTCAGGCAAGCCGGGCCGACGAAGGCTGTGATGCCAGAAACCGGTCCCCGGAAGCTTGTTTCCTTCCCAGTATAAGAATTGGCTTGGTAGTTTGGTTTACCCTGTTCCCATCATGCACTGGGACAGGTACAGACTAATTTGCATGTAGCCAGGTTCTGAGCTGGGATGGTGCAGTGAGCTAAAAAACGGTGATGGATTAAAACCATGATCTTTTGACTTGGTAAGAGTATTCTGCATCATTCAGAAACTCTGTCCATCACCACCCCCTTTTTCCCAAATCGATTTTATCCACACTCAGTGTGGGAGGGTATGCTCAGACGTGAGTCCCTTGCTCATTGCACCATCAGGATTCAGGCAAGCCGGGCCGACGAAGGCTGTGATGCCAGAAACCGGTCCCCGGAAGCTTGTTTCCTTCCCAGTATAAGAATTGGCTTGGTAGTTTGGTTTGCCCTGTTCCCATCATGCACTGGGACAGGTACAGACTAATTTGCATTTAGCCAGGTTCTGAGCTGGGATGGTGCAGTGAGCTAAAAAACGGTGATGGATTAAAACCATGATCTTTTGACTTGGTAAGAGTATTCTGCATCATTCAGAAACTCTGTCCATCACCACCCCCTTTTTCCCAAATCGATTTTATCCACACTCAGTGTGGGAGGGTATGCTCAGACGTGAGTCCCTTGCTCATTGCACCATCAGGATTCAGGCAAGCCGGGCCGACGAAGGCTGTGATGCCAGAAACCGGTCCCCGGAAGCTTGTTTCCTTCCCAGTATAAGAATTGGCTTGGTAGTTTGGTTTGCCCTGTTCCCATCATGCACTGGGACAGGTACAGACTAATTTGCATTTAGCCAGGTTCTGAGCTGGGATGGTGCAGTGAGCTAAAAAACAGTGATGGATTAAAACCATGATCTTTTGACTTGGTAAGAGTATTCTGCATCACTCAGAAACTCTGTCCATCACCACCCCCTTTTTCCCAAATCGATTTTATCCACACTCAGTGTGGGAGGGTATGCTCAGACGTGAGTCCTTTGCTCATTGCACCATCAGGATTCAGGCAAGCCGGGCCGACGAAGGCTGTGATGCCAGAAACCGGTCCCCGGAAGCTTGTTTCCTTCCCAGTATAAGAATTGGTTTGGTAGTTTGGTTTGCCCTGTTCCCATCATGCACTGGGACAGGTACAGACTAATTTGCATGTAGCCAGGTTCTGAGCTGGGAAGGTGCAGTGAGCTAAAAAATGGTGATGGATTAAAACCATGATCTTTTGACTTGGTGAGAGTATTCTGCATCATTCAGAAACTCTGTCCATCACCACCCCCTTTTTCCCAAATCGATTTTATCCACACTCAGTGTGGGAGGGTATGCTCAGACGTGAGTCCCTTGCTCATTGCACCATCAGGATTCAGGCAAGCCGGGCCGACGAAGGCTGTGATGCCAGAAACCGGTCCCCGGAAGCTTATTTCCTTCCCAGTATAAGAATTGGCTTGGTAGTTTGGTTTGCCCTGTTCCCATCATGCACTGGGACAGGTACAGACTAATTTGCATGTAGCCAGGTTCTGAGCTGGGATGGTGCAGTGAGCTAAAAAACGGTGATGGATTAAAACCATGATCTTTTGACTTGGTAAGAGTATTCTGCATCATTCAGAAACTCTGTCCATCACCACCCCCTTTTTCCCAAATTGATTTTATCCACACTCAGTGTGGGAGGGTATGCTCAGACGTGAGTCCCTTGCTCATTGCACCATCAGGATTCAGGCAAGCCGGGCCGACGAAGGCTGTGATGCCAGAAACCGGTCCCCGGAAGCTTGTTTCCTTCCCAGTATAAGAATTGGCTTGGTAGTTTGGTTTGCCCTGTTCCCATCATGCACTGGGACAGGTACAGACTAATTTGCATGTAGCCAGGTTCTGAGCTGGGATGGTGCAGTGAGCTAAAAAACGGTGATGGATTAAAACCATGATCTTTTGACTTGGTAAGAGTATTCTGCATCATTCAGAAACTCTGTCCATCACCACCCCCTTTTTCCCAAATCGATTTTACCCACACTCAGTGTGGGAGGGTATGCTCAGACGTGAGTCCCTTGCTCATTGCACCATCAGGATTCAGGCAAGCCGGGCCGACGAAGGCTGTGATGCCAGAAACCGGTCCCCGGAAGCTTGTTTCCTTCCCAGTATAAGAATTGGCTTGGTAGTTTGGTTTGCCCTGTTCCCATCATGCACTGGGACAGGTACAGACTAATTTGCATGTAGCCAGGTTCTTAGCTGGGATGGTGCAGTGAGCTAAAAAACGGTGATGGATTAAAACCATGATCTTTTGACTTGGTAAGAGTATTCTGCATCATTCAGAAACTCTGTCCATCACCACCCCCTTTTTCCCAAATCGATTTTACCCACACTCAGTGTGGGAGGGTATGCTCAGACGTGAGTCCCTTGCTCATTGCACCATCAGGATTCAGGCAAGCCGGGGCGACGAAGGCTGTGATGCCAGAAACTGGTCCCCGGAAGCTTGTTTCCTTCCCAGTATAAGAATTGGCTTGGTAGTTTGGTTTGCCCTGTTCCTATCATGCACTGGGACAGGTACAGACTAATTTGCATGTAGCCAGGTTCTGAGCTGGGATGGTGCAGTGAGCTAAAAAACGGTGATGGATTAAAACCATGATCTTTTGACTTGGTAAGAGTATTCTGCATCATTCAGAAACTCTGTCCATCACCACCCCCTTTTTCCCAAATCGATTTTATCCACACTCAGTGTGGGATGGTATGCTCAGACGTGAGTCCCTTGCTCATTGCACCATCAGGATTCAGGCAAGCCGGGCCGACGAAGGCTGTGATGCCAGAAACCGGTCCCCGGAAGCTTGTTTCCTTCCCAGTATAAGAATTGGCTTGGTAGTTTGGTTTGCCCTGTTCCCATCATGCACTGGGACAGGTACAGACTAATTTGCATGTAGCCAGGTTCTGAGCTGGGATGGTGCAGTGAGCTAAAAAACGGTGATGGATTAAAACCATGACCTTTTGACTTGGTAAGAGTATTCTGCATCATTCAGAAACTCTGTCCATCACCACCCCCTTTTTCCCAAATCGATTTTATCCACACTCAGTGTGGGAGGGTATGCTCAGACGTGAGTACCTTGCTCATTGCACCATCAGGATTCAGGCTAGCCGAGCCGACGAAGGCTGTGATGCCAGAAACCGGTCCCCGGAAGCTTGTTTCCTTCCCAGTTTAAGAATTGGCTTGGTAGTTTGGTTTGCCTTGTTCCCATCATGCACTGGGACAGGTACAGACTAATTTGCATGTAGCCAGGTTCTGAGCTGGGATGGTGCAGTGAGCTAAAAAACGGTGATGGATTAAAACCATGATCTTTTGACTTGGTAAGAGTATTCTGCATCATTCAGAAACTCTGTCCATCATCACCCCCTTTTTCCCAAATCGATTTTATCCACACTCAGTGTGGGAGGGTATGCTCAGACGTGAGTCCCTTGCTCATTGCACCATCAGGATTCAGGCAAGCAGGGCCGACGAAGGCTGTGATGCCAGAAACCGGTCCCCGGAAGCTTGTTTCCTTCTCAGTATAAGACTTGGCTTGGTAGTTTGGTTTGCCCTGTTCCCATCATGCACTGGGACAGGTACAGACTAATTTGCATGTAGCCAGGTTCTGAGCTGGGATGGTGCAGTGAGCTAAAAAACGGTGATGGATTAAAACCATGATCTTTTGACTTGGTAAGAGTATTCTGCATCATTCAGAAACTCTGTCCATCACCACCCCCTTTTTCCCAAATCGATTTTATCCACACTCAGTGTGGGAGGGTATGCTCAGACGTGAGTCCCTTGCTCATTGCACCATCAGGATTCAGGCAAGCTGGGCCGACGAAGGCTGCGATGCCAGAAACCGGTCCCCGGAAGCTTGTTTCCTTCCCAGTATAAGAATTGGCTTGGTAGTTTGGTTTGCCCTGTTCCCATCATGCACTGGGACAGGTACAGACTAATTTGCATGTAGCCAGGTTCTGAGCTGGGATGGTGCTGTGAGCTAAAAAACGGTGATGGATTAAAACCATGATCTTTTGACTTGGTAAGAGTATTCTGCATCATTCAGAAACTCTGTCCATCACCACCCCCTTTTTCCCAAATCGATTTTATCCACACTCATTGTGGGAGGGTATGCTCAGACGTGAGTCCCTTGCTCATTGCACCATCAGGATTCAGGCAAGCCGGGCCGACGAAGGCTGTGATGCCAGAAACGGGTCCCTGGAAGCTTGTTTCCTTCCCAGTATAAGAATTGGCTTGGTAGTTTGGTTTGCCCTGTTCCCATCATGCACTGGGACAGGTACAGACTAATTTGCATGTAGCCAGGTTCTGAGCTGGGATGGTGCAGGGAGCTAAAAAACGGTGATGGATTAAAACCATGATCTTTTGACTTGGTAAGAGTATTCTGCATCATTCAGAAACTCTGTCCATCACCACCCCCTTTTTCCCAAATCGATTTTATCCACACTCAGTGTGGAAGGGTATGCTCAGACGTGAGTCCCTTGCTCATTGCACCATCAGGATTCAGGCAAGCCGGGCCGACGAAGGCTGTGATGCCAGAAACCGGTCCCCGGAAGCTTGTTTCCTTCCCAGTATAAGAATTGGCTTGGTAGTTTGGTTTGCCCTGTTCCCATCATGCACTGGGACAGGTACAGACTAATTTGCATTGAGCCAGGTTCTGAGCTGGGATGGTGCAGTGAGCTAAAAAACAGTGATGGATTAAAACCATGATCTTTTGACTTGGTAAGAGTATTCTGCATCATTCAGAAACTCTGTCCATCACCACCCCCTTTTTCCCAAATCGATTTTATCCACACTCAGTGTGGGAGGGTATGCTCAGACGTGAGTCCCTTGCTCATTGCACCATCAGGATTCAGGCAAGCCGGGCCGACGAAGGCTGTGATGCCAGAAACCGGTCCCCGGAAGCTTGTTTCCTTCCCAGTATAAGAATTGGTTTGGTAGTTTGGTTTGCCCTGTTCCCATCATGCACTGGGACAGGTACAGACTAATTTGCATGTAGCCAGGTTCTGAGCTGGGAAGGTGCAGTGAGCTAAAAAACAGTGATGGATTAAAACCATGATCTTTTGACTTGGTGAGAGTATTCTGCATCATTCAGAAACTCTGTCCATCACCACCCCCTTTTTCCCAAATCGATTTTATCCACACTCAGTGTGGGAGGGTATGCTCAGACGTGAGTCCCTTGCTCATTGCACCATCAGGATTCAGGCAAGCCGGGCCGATGAAGGCTGTGATGCCAGAAACCGGTCCCCGGAAGCTTGTTTCCTTCCCAGTATAAGAATTGGCTTGGTAGTTTGGTTTGCCCTGTTCCCATCATGCACTGGGACAGGTACAGACTAATTTGCATGTAGCCAGGTTCTGAGCTGGGATGGTGCAGTGAGCTAAAAAACGGTGATGGATTAAAACCATGATCTTTTGACTTGGTAAGAGTATTCTGCATCATTCAGAAACTCTGTCCATCACCACCCCCTTTTTCCCAAATCGATTTTATCCACACTCAGTGTGGGAGGGTATGCTCAGACGTGAGTCCCTTGCTCATTGCACCATCAGGATTCAGGCAAGCCGGGCCGACGAAGGCTGTGATGCCAGAAACCGGTCCCCGGAAGCTTGTTTCCTTCCCAGTATAAGAATTGGCTTGGTAGTTTGGTTTGCCCTGTTCCCATCATGCACTGGGACAGGTACAGACTAATTTGCATGTAGCCAGGTTCTGAGCTGGGATGGTGCAGTGAGCTAAAAAACGGTGATGGATTAAAACCATGATCTTTTGACTTGGTAAGAGTATTCTGCATCATTCAGAAACTCTGTCCATCACCACCCCCTTTTTCCCAAATCGATTTTACCCACACTCAGTGTGGGAGGGTATGCTCAGATGTGAGTCCCTTGCTCATTGCACCATCAGGATTCAGGCAAGCCGGGCCGACGAAGGCTGTGATGCCAGAAACCGGTCCCCGGAAGCTTGTTTCCTTCCCAGTATAAGAATTGGCTTGGTAGTTTGGTTTGCCCTGTTCCCATCATGCACTGGGACAGGTACAGACTAATTTGCATGTAGCCAGGTTCTGAGCTGGGATGGTGCAGTGAGCTAAAAAACGGTGATGGATTAAAACCATGATCTTTTGACTTGGTAAGAGTATTCTGCATCATTCAGAAACTCTGTCCATCACCACCCCCTTTTTCCCAAATCGATTTTACCCACACTCAGTGTGGGAGGGTATGCTCAGACGTGAGTCCCTTGCTCATTGCACCATCAGGATTCAGGCAAGCCGGGCCGACGAAGGCTGTGATGCCAGAAACTGGTCCCCGGAAGCTTGTTTCCTTCCCAGTATAAGAATTGGCTTGGTAGTTTGGTTTGCCCTGTTCCTATCATGCACTGGGACAGGTACAGACTAATTTGCATGTAGCCAGGTTCTGAGCTGGAATGGTGCAGTGAGCTAAAAAACGGTGATGGATTAAAACCATGATCTTTTGACTTGGTAAGAGTATTCTGCATCATTCAGAAACTCTGTCCATCACCACCCCCTTTTTCCCAAATCGATTTTATCCACACTGAGTGTGGGAGGGTATGCTCAGACGTGAGTCCCTTGCTCATTGCACCATCAGGATTCAGGCAAGCCGGGCCGACGAAGGCTGTGATGCCAGAAACCGGTCCCCGGAAGCTTGTTTCCTTCCCAGTATAAGAATTGGCTTGGTAGTTTGGTTTGCCCTGTTCCCATCATGCACTGGGACAGGTACAGACTAATTTGCATGTAGCCAGGTTCTGAGCTGGGATGGTGCAGTGAGCTAAAAAACGGTGATGGATTAAAACCATGATCTTTTGATTTGGTAAGAGTATTCTGCATCATTCAGAAACTCTGTCCATCATCACCCCCTTTTTCCCAAATCGATTTTATCCACACTCAGTGTGGGAGGGTATGCTCAGATGTGAGTCCCTTGCTCATTGCACCATCAGGATTCAGGCAAGCCGGGCCGACGAAGGCTGTGATGCCAGAAACCGGTCCCCGGAAGCTTGTTTCCTTCCCAGTATAAGACTTGGCTTGGTCGTTTGGTTTGCCCTGTTCCCATCATGCACTGGGACAGGTACAGACTAATTTGCATGTAGCCAGGTTCTGAGCTGGGATGGTGCAGTGAGCTAAAAAACGGTGATGGATTAAAACCATGATCTTTTGACTTGGTAAGAGTATTCTGCATCATTCAGAAACTCTGTCCATCACCACCCCCTCTTTCCCAAATCGATTTTATCCACACTCAGTGTGGGAGGGTATGCTCAGACGTGAGTCCCTTGCTCATTGCACCATCAGGATTCAGGCAAGCCGGGCCGACGAAGGCTGCGATGCCAGAAACCGGTCCCCGGAAGCTTGTTTCCTTCCCAGTATAAGAATTGGCTTGGTAGTTTGGTTTGCCCTGTTCCCATCATGCACTGGGACAGGTACAGACTAATTTGCATGTAGCCAGGTTCTGAGCTGGGATGGTGCTGTGAGCTAAAAAACGGTGATGGATTAAAACCATGATCTTTTGACTTGGTAAGAGTATTCTGCATCATTCAGAAACTCTGTCCATCACCACCCCCTTTTTCCCAAATCGATTTTATCCACACTCAGTGTGGGAGGGTATGCTCAGACGTGAGTCCCTTGCTCATTGCACCATCAGGATTCAGGCAAGCCGGGCCGACGAAGGCTGTGATGCCAGAAACCGGTCCCTGGAAGCTTGTTTCCTTCCCAGTATAAGAATTGGCTTGGTAGTTTGGTTTGCCCTGTTCCCATCATGCACTGGGACAGGTACAGACTAATTTGCATGTAGCCAGGTTCTGAGCTGGGATGGTGCAGTGAGCTAAAAAACGGTGATGGATTAAAACCATGATCTTTTGACTTGGTAAGAGTATTCTGCATCATTCAGAAACTCTGTCCATCACCAGCCCCTTTTTCCCAAATCGATTTTATCCACACTCAGTGTGGGAGGGTATGCTCAGACGTGAGTCCCTTGCTCATTGCACCATCAGGATTCAGGCAAGCCGGGCCGACGAAGGCTGTGATGCCAGAAACCGGTCCCCGGAAGCTTGTTTCCTTCCCAGTATAAGAATTGGCTTGGTAGTTTGGTTTGCCCTGTTCCCATCATGCACTGGGACAGGTACAGACTAATTTGCATTTAGCCAGGTTCTGAGCTGGGATGGTGCAGTGAGCTAAAAAACGGTGATGGATTAAAACCATGATCTTTTGACTTGGTAAGAGTATTCTGCATCATTCAGAAACTCTGTCCATCACCACCCCCTTTTTCCCAAATCGATTTTATCCACACTCAGTGTGGGAGGGTATGCTCAGACGTGAGTCCCTTGCTCATTGCACCATCAGGATTCAGGCAAGCCGGGCCGACGAAGGCTGTGATGCCAGAAACCGGTCCCTGGAAGCTTGTTTCCTTCCCAGTATAAGAATTGGTTTGGTAGTTTGGTTTGCCCTGTTCCCATCATGCACTGGGACAGGCACAGACTAATTTGCATGTAGCCAGGTTCTGAGCTGGGAAGGTGCAGTGAGCTAAAAAACGGTGATGGATTAAAACCATGATCTTTTGACTTGGTAAGAGTATTCTGCATCATTCAGAAACTCTGTCCATCACCACCCCCTTTTTCCCAAATCGATTTTATCCACACTCAGTGTGGGAGGGTATGCTCAGACGTGAGTCCCTTGCTCATTGCACCATCAGGATTCAGGCAAGCCGGGCCGACGAAGGCTGTGATGCCAGAAACCGGTCCCCGGAAGCTTGTTTCCTTCCCAGTATAAGAATTGGCTTGGTAGTTTGGTTTGCCCTGTTCCCATCATGCACTGGGACAGGTACAGACTAATTTGCATGTAGCCAGGTTCTGAGCTGGGATG
Organism: Triturus cristatus; assembly: GCF_964204655.1. NCBI lineage: Eukaryota > Metazoa > Chordata > Amphibia > Caudata > Salamandridae > Triturus > Triturus cristatus. The sequence goes on from NC_140586.1 coordinate 724,171,977, forward strand.
GTGCAGTGAGCTAAAAAACGGTGATGGATTAAAACCATGATCTTTTGACTTGGTAAGAGTATTCTGCATCATTCAGAAACTCTGTCCATCACCAGCCCCTTTTTCCCAAATCGATTTTATCCACACTCAGTGTGGGAGGGTATGCTCAGACGTGAGTCCCTTGCTCATTGCACCATCAGGATTCAGGCAAGCCGGGCCGACGAAGGCTGTGATGCCAGAAACCGGTCCCCGGAAGCTTGTTTCCTTCCCAGTATAAGAATTGGCTTGGTAGTTTGGTTTACCCTGTTCCCATCATGCACTGGGACAGGTACAGACTAATTTGCATGTAGCCAGGTTCTGAGCTGGGATGGTGCAGTGAGCTAAAAAACGGTGATGGATTAAAACCATGATCTTTTGACTTGGTAAGAGTATTCTGCATCATTCAGAAACTCTGTCCATCACCACCCCCTTTTTCCCAAATCGATTTTATCCACACTCAGTGTGGGAGGGTATGCTCAGACGTGAGTCCCTTGCTCATTGCACCATCAGGATTCAGGCAAGCCGGGCCGACGAAGGCTGTGATGCCAGAAACCGGTCCCCGGAAGCTTGTTTCCTTCCCAGTATAAGAATTGGCTTGGTAGTTTGGTTTGCCCTGTTCCCATCATGCACTGGGACAGGTACAGACTAATTTGCATTTAGCCAGGTTCTGAGCTGGGATGGTGCAGTGAGCTAAAAAACGGTGATGGATTAAAACCATGATCTTTTGACTTGGTAAGAGTATTCTGCATCATTCAGAAACTCTGTCCATCACCACCCCCTTTTTCCCAAATCGATTTTATCCACACTCAGTGTGGGAGGGTATGCTCAGACGTGAGTCCCTTGCTCATTGCACCATCAGGATTCAGGCAAGCCGGGCCGACGAATGCTGTGATGCCAGAAACCGGTCCCCGGAAGCTTGTTTCCTTCCCAGTATAAGAATTGGCTTGGTAGTTTGGTTTGCCCTGTTCCCATCATGCACTGGGACAGGTACAGACTAATTTGCATTTAGCCAGGTTCTGAGCTGGGATGGTGCAGTGAGCTAAAAAACAGTGATGGATTAAAACCATGATCTTTTGACTTGGTAAGAGTATTCTGCATCACTCAGAAACTCTGTCCATCACCACCCCCTTTTTCCCAAATCGATTTTATCCACACTCAGTGTGGGAGGGTATGCTCAGACGTGAGTCCTTTGCTCATTGCACCATCAGGATTCAGGCAAGCCGGGCCGACGAAGGCTGTGATGCCAGAAACCGGTCCCCGGAAGCTTGTTTCCTTCCCAGTATAAGAATTGGTTTGGTAGTTTGGTTTGCCCTGTTCCCATCATGCACTGGGACAGGTACAGACTAATTTGCATGTAGCCAGGTTCTGAGCTGGGAAGGTGCAGTGAGCTAAAAAATGGTGATGGATTAAAACCATGATCTTTTGACTTGGTGAGAGTATTCTGCATCATTCAGAAACTCTGTCCATCACCACCCCCTTTTTCCCAAATCGATTTTATCCACACTCAGTGTGGGAGGGTATGCTCAGACGTGAGTCCCTTGCTCATTGCACCATCAGGATTCAGGCAAGCCGGGCCGACGAAGGCTGTGATGCCAGAAACCGGTCCCCGGAAGCTTATTTCCTTCCCAGTATAAGAATTGGCTTGGTAGTTTGGTTTGCCCTGTTCCCATCATGCACTGGGACAGGTACAGACTAATTTGCATGTAGCCAGGTTCTGAGCTGGGATGGTGCAGTGAGCTAAAAAACGGTGATGGATTAAAACCATGATCTTTTGACTTGGTAAGAGTATTCTGCATCATTCAGAAACTCTGTCCATCACCACCCCCTTTTTCCCAAATTGATTTTATCCACACTCAGTGTGGGAGGGTATGCTCAGACGTGAGTCCCTTGCTCATTGCACCATCAGGATTCAGGCAAGCCGGGCCGACGAAGGCTGTGATGCCAGAAACCGGTCCCCGGAAGCTTGTTTCCTTCCCAGTATAAGAATTGGCTTGGTAGTTTGGTTTGCCCTGTTCCCATCATGCACTGGGACAGGTACAGACTAATTTGCATGTAGCCAGGTTCTGAGCTGGGATGGTGCAGTGAGCTAAAAAACGGTGATGGATTAAAACCATGATCTTTTGACTTGGTAAGAGTATTCTGCATCATTCAGAAACTCTGTCCATCACCACCCCCTTTTTCCCAAATCGATTTTACCCACACTCAGTGTGGGAGGGTATGCTCAGACGTGAGTCCCTTGCTCATTGCACCATCAGGATTCAGGCAAGCCGGGCCGACGAAGGCTGTGATGCCAGAAACCGGTCCCCGGAAGCTTGTTTCCTTCCCAGTATAAGAATTGGCTTGGTAGTTTGGTTTGCCCTGTTCCCATCATGCACTGGGACAGGTACAGACTAATTTGCATGTAGCCAGGTTCTTAGCTGGGATGGTGCAGTGAGCTAAAAAACGGTGATGGATTAAAACCATGATCTTTTGACTTGGTAAGAGTATTCTGCATCATTCAGAAACTCTGTCCATCACCACCCCCTTTTTCCCAAATCGATTTTACCCACACTCAGTGTGGGAGGGTATGCTCAGACGTGAGTCCCTTGCTCATTGCACCATCAGGATTCAGGCAAGCCGGGGCGACGAAGGCTGTGATGCCAGAAACTGGTCCCCGGAAGCTTGTTTCCTTCCCAGTATAAGAATTGGCTTGGTAGTTTGGTTTGCCCTGTTCCTATCATGCACTGGGACAGGTACAGACTAATTTGCATGTAGCCAGGTTCTGAGCTGGGATGGTGCAGTGAGCTAAAAAACGGTGATGGATTAAAACCATGATCTTTTGACTTGGTAAGAGTATTCTGCATCATTCAGAAACTCTGTCCATCACCACCCCCTTTTTCCCAAATCGATTTTATCCACACTCAGTGTGGGATGGTATGCTCAGACGTGAGTCCCTTGCTCATTGCACCATCAGGATTCAGGCAAGCCGGGCCGACGAAGGCTGTGATGCCAGAAACCGGTCCCCGGAAGCTTGTTTCCTTCCCAGTATAAGAATTGGCTTGGTAGTTTGGTTTGCCCTGTTCCCATCATGCACTGGGACAGGTACAGACTAATTTGCATGTAGCCAGGTTCTGAGCTGGGATGGTGCAGTGAGCTAAAAAACGGTGATGGATTAAAACCATGACCTTTTGACTTGGTAAGAGTATTCTGCATCATTCAGAAACTCTGTCCATCACCACCCCCTTTTTCCCAAATCGATTTTATCCACACTCAGTGTGGGAGGGTATGCTCAGACGTGAGTACCTTGCTCATTGCACCATCAGGATTCAGGCTAGCCGAGCCGACGAAGGCTGTGATGCCAGAAACCGGTCCCCGGAAGCTTGTTTCCTTCCCAGTTTAAGAATTGGCTTGGTAGTTTGGTTTGCCTTGTTCCCATCATGCACTGGGACAGGTACAGACTAATTTGCATGTAGCCAGGTTCTGAGCTGGGATGGTGCAGTGAGCTAAAAAACGGTGATGGATTAAAACCATGATCTTTTGACTTGGTAAGAGTATTCTGCATCATTCAGAAACTCTGTCCATCATCACCCCCTTTTTCCCAAATCGATTTTATCCACACTCAGTGTGGGAGGGTATGCTCAGACGTGAGTCCCTTGCTCATTGCACCATCAGGATTCAGGCAAGCAGGGCCGACGAAGGCTGTGATGCCAGAAACCGGTCCCCGGAAGCTTGTTTCCTTCTCAGTATAAGACTTGGCTTGGTAGTTTGGTTTGCCCTGTTCCCATCATGCACTGGGACAGGTACAGACTAATTTGCATGTAGCCAGGTTCTGAGCTGGGATGGTGCAGTGAGCTAAAAAACGGTGATGGATTAAAACCATGATCTTTTGACTTGGTAAGAGTATTCTGCATCATTCAGAAACTCTGTCCATCACCACCCCCTTTTTCCCAAATCGATTTTATCCACACTCAGTGTGGGAGGGTATGCTCAGACGTGAGTCCCTTGCTCATTGCACCATCAGGATTCAGGCAAGCTGGGCCGACGAAGGCTGCGATGCCAGAAACCGGTCCCCGGAAGCTTGTTTCCTTCCCAGTATAAGAATTGGCTTGGTAGTTTGGTTTGCCCTGTTCCCATCATGCACTGGGACAGGTACAGACTAATTTGCATGTAGCCAGGTTCTGAGCTGGGATGGTGCTGTGAGCTAAAAAACGGTGATGGATTAAAACCATGATCTTTTGACTTGGTAAGAGTATTCTGCATCATTCAGAAACTCTGTCCATCACCACCCCCTTTTTCCCAAATCGATTTTATCCACACTCATTGTGGGAGGGTATGCTCAGACGTGAGTCCCTTGCTCATTGCACCATCAGGATTCAGGCAAGCCGGGCCGACGAAGGCTGTGATGCCAGAAACGGGTCCCTGGAAGCTTGTTTCCTTCCCAGTATAAGAATTGGCTTGGTAGTTTGGTTTGCCCTGTTCCCATCATGCACTGGGACAGGTACAGACTAATTTGCATGTAGCCAGGTTCTGAGCTGGGATGGTGCAGGGAGCTAAAAAACGGTGATGGATTAAAACCATGATCTTTTGACTTGGTAAGAGTATTCTGCATCATTCAGAAACTCTGTCCATCACCACCCCCTTTTTCCCAAATCGATTTTATCCACACTCAGTGTGGAAGGGTATGCTCAGACGTGAGTCCCTTGCTCATTGCACCATCAGGATTCAGGCAAGCCGGGCCGACGAAGGCTGTGATGCCAGAAACCGGTCCCCGGAAGCTTGTTTCCTTCCCAGTATAAGAATTGGCTTGGTAGTTTGGTTTGCCCTGTTCCCATCATGCACTGGGACAGGTACAGACTAATTTGCATTGAGCCAGGTTCTGAGCTGGGATGGTGCAGTGAGCTAAAAAACAGTGATGGATTAAAACCATGATCTTTTGACTTGGTAAGAGTATTCTGCATCATTCAGAAACTCTGTCCATCACCACCCCCTTTTTCCCAAATCGATTTTATCCACACTCAGTGTGGGAGGGTATGCTCAGACGTGAGTCCCTTGCTCATTGCACCATCAGGATTCAGGCAAGCCGGGCCGACGAAGGCTGTGATGCCAGAAACCGGTCCCCGGAAGCTTGTTTCCTTCCCAGTATAAGAATTGGTTTGGTAGTTTGGTTTGCCCTGTTCCCATCATGCACTGGGACAGGTACAGACTAATTTGCATGTAGCCAGGTTCTGAGCTGGGAAGGTGCAGTGAGCTAAAAAACAGTGATGGATTAAAACCATGATCTTTTGACTTGGTGAGAGTATTCTGCATCATTCAGAAACTCTGTCCATCACCACCCCCTTTTTCCCAAATCGATTTTATCCACACTCAGTGTGGGAGGGTATGCTCAGACGTGAGTCCCTTGCTCATTGCACCATCAGGATTCAGGCAAGCCGGGCCGATGAAGGCTGTGATGCCAGAAACCGGTCCCCGGAAGCTTGTTTCCTTCCCAGTATAAGAATTGGCTTGGTAGTTTGGTTTGCCCTGTTCCCATCATGCACTGGGACAGGTACAGACTAATTTGCATGTAGCCAGGTTCTGAGCTGGGATGGTGCAGTGAGCTAAAAAACGGTGATGGATTAAAACCATGATCTTTTGACTTGGTAAGAGTATTCTGCATCATTCAGAAACTCTGTCCATCACCACCCCCTTTTTCCCAAATCGATTTTATCCACACTCAGTGTGGGAGGGTATGCTCAGACGTGAGTCCCTTGCTCATTGCACCATCAGGATTCAGGCAAGCCGGGCCGACGAAGGCTGTGATGCCAGAAACCGGTCCCCGGAAGCTTGTTTCCTTCCCAGTATAAGAATTGGCTTGGTAGTTTGGTTTGCCCTGTTCCCATCATGCACTGGGACAGGTACAGACTAATTTGCATGTAGCCAGGTTCTGAGCTGGGATGGTGCAGTGAGCTAAAAAACGGTGATGGATTAAAACCATGATCTTTTGACTTGGTAAGAGTATTCTGCATCATTCAGAAACTCTGTCCATCACCACCCCCTTTTTCCCAAATCGATTTTACCCACACTCAGTGTGGGAGGGTATGCTCAGATGTGAGTCCCTTGCTCATTGCACCATCAGGATTCAGGCAAGCCGGGCCGACGAAGGCTGTGATGCCAGAAACCGGTCCCCGGAAGCTTGTTTCCTTCCCAGTATAAGAATTGGCTTGGTAGTTTGGTTTGCCCTGTTCCCATCATGCACTGGGACAGGTACAGACTAATTTGCATGTAGCCAGGTTCTGAGCTGGGATGGTGCAGTGAGCTAAAAAACGGTGATGGATTAAAACCATGATCTTTTGACTTGGTAAGAGTATTCTGCATCATTCAGAAACTCTGTCCATCACCACCCCCTTTTTCCCAAATCGATTTTACCCACACTCAGTGTGGGAGGGTATGCTCAGACGTGAGTCCCTTGCTCATTGCACCATCAGGATTCAGGCAAGCCGGGCCGACGAAGGCTGTGATGCCAGAAACTGGTCCCCGGAAGCTTGTTTCCTTCCCAGTATAAGAATTGGCTTGGTAGTTTGGTTTGCCCTGTTCCTATCATGCACTGGGACAGGTACAGACTAATTTGCATGTAGCCAGGTTCTGAGCTGGAATGGTGCAGTGAGCTAAAAAACGGTGATGGATTAAAACCATGATCTTTTGACTTGGTAAGAGTATTCTGCATCATTCAGAAACTCTGTCCATCACCACCCCCTTTTTCCCAAATCGATTTTATCCACACTGAGTGTGGGAGGGTATGCTCAGACGTGAGTCCCTTGCTCATTGCACCATCAGGATTCAGGCAAGCCGGGCCGACGAAGGCTGTGATGCCAGAAACCGGTCCCCGGAAGCTTGTTTCCTTCCCAGTATAAGACTTGGCTTGGTCGTTTGGTTTGCCCTGTTCCCATCATGCACTGGGACAGGTACAGACTAATTTGCATGTAGCCAGGTTCTGAGCTGGGATGGTGCAGTGAGCTAAAAAACGGTGATGGATTAAAACCATGATCTTTTGACTTGGTAAGAGTATTCTGCATCATTCAGAAACTCTGTCCATCACCACCCCCTCTTTCCCAAATCGATTTTATCCACACTCAGTGTGGGAGGGTATGCTCAGACGTGAGTCCCTTGCTCATTGCACCATCAGGATTCAGGCAAGCCGGGCCGACGAAGGCTGCGATGCCAGAAACCGGTCCCCGGAAGCTTGTTTCCTTCCCAGTATAAGAATTGGCTTGGTAGTTTGGTTTGCCCTGTTCCCATCATGCACTGGGACAGGTACAGACTAATTTGCATGTAGCCAGGTTCTGAGCTGGGATGGTGCTGTGAGCTAAAAAACGGTGATGGATTAAAACCATGATCTTTTGACTTGGTAAGAGTATTCTGCATCATTCAGAAACTCTGTCCATCACCACCCCCTTTTTCCCAAATCGATTTTATCCACACTCAGTGTGGGAGGGTATGCTCAGACGTGAGTCCCTTGCTCATTGCACCATCAGGATTCAGGCAAGCCGGGCCGACGAAGGCTGTGATGCCAGAAACCGGTCCCTGGAAGCTTGTTTCCTTCCCAGTATAAGAATTGGCTTGGTAGTTTGGTTTGCCCTGTTCCCATCATGCACTGGGACAGGTACAGACTAATTTGCATGTAGCCAGGTTCTGAGCTGGGATGGTGCAGTGAGCTAAAAAACGGTGATGGATTAAAACCATGATCTTTTGACTTGGTAAGAGTATTCTGCATCATTCAGAAACTCTGTCCATCACCAGCCCCTTTTTCCCAAATCGATTTTATCCACACTCAGTGTGGGAGGGTATGCTCAGACGTGAGTCCCTTGCTCATTGCACCATCAGGATTCAGGCAAGCCGGGCCGACGAAGGCTGTGATGCCAGAAACCGGTCCCCGGAAGCTTGTTTCCTTCCCAGTATAAGAATTGGCTTGGTAGTTTGGTTTGCCCTGTTCCCATCATGCACTGGGACAGGTACAGACTAATTTGCATTTAGCCAGGTTCTGAGCTGGGATGGTGCAGTGAGCTAAAAAACGGTGATGGATTAAAACCATGATCTTTTGACTTGGTAAGAGTATTCTGCATCATTCAGAAACTCTGTCCATCACCACCCCCTTTTTCCCAAATCGATTTTATCCACACTCAGTGTGGGAGGGTATGCTCAGACGTGAGTCCCTTGCTCATTGCACCATCAGGATTCAGGCAAGCCGGGCCGACGAAGGCTGTGATGCCAGAAACCGGTCCCTGGAAGCTTGTTTCCTTCCCAGTATAAGAATTGGCTTGGTAGTTTGGTTTGCCCTGTTCCCATCATGCACTGGGACAGGTACAGACTAATTTGCATGTAGCCAGGTTCTGAGCTGGGATGGTGCAGTGAGCTAAAAAACGGTGATGGATTAAAACCATGATCTTTTGACTTGGTAAGAGTATTCTGCATCATTCAGAAACTCTGTCCATCACCAGCCCCTTTTTCCCAAATCGATTTTATCCACACTCAGTGTGGGAGGGTATGCTCAGACGTGAGTCCCTTGCTCATTGCACCATCAGGATTCAGGCAAGCCGGGCCGACGAAGGCTGTGATGCCAGAAACCGGTCCCCGGAAGCTTGTTTCCTTCCCAGTATAAGAATTGGCTTGGTAGTTTGGTTTGCCCTGTTCCCATCATGCACTGGGACAGGTACAGACTAATTTGCATGTAGCCAGGTTCTGAGCTGGGATGGTGCAGTGAGCTAAAAAACGGTGATGGATTAAAACCATGATCTTTTGACTTGGTAAGAGTATTCTGCATCATTCAGAAACTCTGTCCATCACCACCCCCTTTTTCCCAAATCGATTTTATCCACACTCAGTGTGGGAGAGTATGCTCAGACGTGAGTCCCTTGCTCATTGCACCATCAGGATTCAGGCAAGCCGGGCCGACGAAGGCTGTGATGCCAGAAACCGGTCCCCGGAAGCTTGTTTCCTTCCCAGTATAAGAATTGGCTTGCTAGTTTGGTTTGCCCTGTTCCCATCATGCACTGGGACAGGTACAGACTAATTTGCATGTAGCCAGGTTCTGAGCTGGGATGGTGCAGTGAGCTAAAAAACGGTGATGGATTAAAACCATGATCTTTTGACTTGGTAAGAGTATTCTGCATCATTCAGAAACTCTGTCCATCACCACCCCCTTTTTCCCAAATCGATTTTATCCACACTCAGTGTGGGAGGGTATGCTCAGACGTGAGTCCCTTGCTCATTGCACCATCAGGATTCTGGCAAGCCGGGCCGACGAAGGCTGTGATGCCAGAAACCGGTCCCCGGAAGCTTGTTTCCTTCCCAGTATAAGAATTGGCTTGGTAGTTTGGTTTGCCCTGTTCCCATCATGCACTGGGACAGGTACAGACTAATTTGCATTTAGCCAGGTTCTGAGCTGGGATGGTGCAGTGAGCTAAAAAACAGTGATGGATTAAAACCATGATCTTTTGACTTGGTAAGAGTATTCTGCATCATTCAGAAACTCTGTCCATCACCACCCTCTTTTTCCCAAATCGATTTTATCCACACTCAGTGTGGGAGGGTATGCTCAGACGTGAGTCCCTTGCTCATTGCACCATCAGGATTCAGGCAAGCCGGGCCGACGAAGGCTGTGATGCCAGAAACCGGTCCCCGGAAGCTTGTTTCCTTCCCAGTATAAGAATTGGCTTGCTAGTTTGGTTTGCCCTGTTCCCATCATGCACTGGGACAGGTACAGACTAATTTGCATGTAGCCAGGTTCTGAGCTGGGATGGTGCAGTGAGCTAAAAAACGGTGATGGATTAAAACCATGATCTTTTGACTTGGTAAGAGTATTCTGCATCATTCAGAAACTCTGTCCATCACCACCCCCTTTTTCCCAAATCGATTTTATCCACACTCAGTGTGGGAGGGTATGCTCAGACGTGAGTCCCTTGCTCATTGCACCATCAGGATTCAGGCAAGCCGGGCCGACGAAGGCTGTGATGCCAGAAACCGGTCCCCGGAAGCTTGTTTCCTTCCCAGTATAAGAATTGGCTTGGTAGTTTGGTTTGCCCTGTTCCCATCATGCACTGGGACAGGTACAGACTAATTTGCATTTAGCCAGGTTCTGAGCTGGGATGGTGCAGTGAGCTAAAAAACAGTGATGGATTAAAACCATGATCTTTTGACTTGGTAAGAGTATTCTGCATCATTCAGAAACTCTGTCCATCACCACCCCCTTTTTCCCAAATCGATTTTATCCACACTCAGTGTGGGAGGGTATGCTCAGACGTGAGTCCCTTGCTCATTGCACCATCAGGATTCAGGCAAGCCGGGCCGACGAAGGCTGTGATGCCAGAAACCGGTCCCCGGAAGCTTGTTTCCTTCCCAGTATAAGAATTGGTTTGGTAGTTTGGTTTGCCCTGTTCCCATCATGCACTGGGACAGGTACAGACTAATTTGCATGTAGCCAGGTTCTGAGCTGGGAAGGTGCAGTGAGCTAAAAAACGGTGATGGATTAAAACCATGATCTTTTGACTTGGTGAGAGTATTCTGCATCATTCAGAAACTCTGTCCACCACCACCCCCTTTTTCCCAAATCGATTTTATCCACACTCAGTGTGGGAGGGTATGCTCAGACGTGAGTCCCTTGCTCATTGCACCATCAGGATTCAGGCAAGCCGGGCCGACGAAGGCTGTGATGCCAGAAACCGGTCCCCGGAAGCTTGTTTCCTTCCCAGTATAAGAATTGGCTTGGTAGTTTGGTTTGCCCTGTTCCCATCATGCACTGGGACAGGTACAGACTAATTTGCATGTAGCCAGGTTCTGAGCTGGGATGGTGCAGTGAGCTAAAAAACGGTGATGGATTAAAACCATGATCTTTTGACTTGGTAAGAGTATTCTGCATCATTCAGAAACTCTGTCCATCACCACCCCCTTTTTCCCAAATCGATTTTACCCACACTCAGTGTGGGAGGGTATGCTCAGACGTGAGTCCCTTGCTCATTGCACCATCAGGATTCAGGCAAGCCGGGCCGACGAAGGCTGTGATGCCAGAAACCAGTCCCCGGAAGCTTGTTTCCTTCCCAGTATAAGAATTGACTTGGTAGTTTGGTTTGCCCTGTTCCCATCATGCACTGGGACAGGTACAGACTAATTTGCATGTAGCCAGGTTCTGAGCTGGGATGGTGCAGTGAGCTAAAAAACGGTGATGGATTAAAACCATGATCTTTTGACTTGGTAAGAGTATTCTGCATCATTCAGAAACTCTGTCCATCACCACCCCCTTTTTCCCAAATCGATTTTACCCACACTCAGTGTGGGAGGGTATGCTCAGACGTGAGTCCCTTGCTCATTGCACCATCAGGATTCAGGCAAGCCGGGCCGACGAAGGCTGTGATGCCAGAAACTGGTCCCCGGAAGCTTGTTTCCTTCCCAGTATAAGAATTGGCTTGGTAGTTTGGTTTGCCCTGTTCCTATCATGCACTGGGACAGGTACAGACTAATTTGCATGTAGCCAGGTTCTGAGCTGGGATGGTGCAGTGAGCTAAAAAACGGTGATAGATTAAAACCATGATCTTTTGACTTGGTAAGAGTATTCTGCATCATTCAGAAACTCTGTCCATCACCACCCCCTTTTTCCCAAATCGATTTTATCCACACTGAGTGTGGGAGGGTATGCTCAGACGTGAGTCCCTTGCTCATTGCACCATCAGGATTCAGGCAAGCCGGGCCGACGAAGGCTGTGATGCCAAAAACTGGTCCCCGGAAGCTTGTTTCCTTCCCAGTATAAGAGTTGGCTTGGTAGTTTGGTTTGCCCTGTTCCCATCATGCACTGGGACAGGTACAGACTAATTTGCATGTAGCCAGGTTCTGAGCTGGAATGGTGCAGTGAGCTAAAAAACGGTGATGGATTAAAACCATGATCTTTTGACTTGGTAAGAGTATTCTGCATCATTCAGAAACTCTGTCCATCACCACCCCCTTTTTCCCAAATCGATTTTATCCACACTCAGTGTGGGAGGGTATGCTCAGACGTGAGTCCCTTGCTCATTGCACCATCAGGATTCAGGCAAACCGGGCCGACGAAGGCTGTGATGCCAGAAACCGGTCCCCGGAAGCTTGTTTCCTTCCCAGTATAAGAATTAGCTTGGTAGTTTGGTTTGCCCTGTTCCCATCATGCACTGGGACAGGTACAGACTAATTTGCATGTAGCCAGGTTCTGAGCTGGGATGGTGCAGTGAGCTAAAAAACGGTGATGGATTAAAACCATGATCTTTTGACTTGGTAAGAGTATTCTGCATCATTCAGAAACTCTGTCCATCACCACCCCCTTTTTCCCAAATCGATTTTATCCACACTCAGTGTGGGAGGGTATGCTCAGACGTGAGTACCTTGCTCATTGCACCATCAGGATTCAGGCTAGCCGAGCCGACGAAGGCTGTGATGCCAGAAACCGGTCCCCGGAAGCTTGTTTCCTTCCCAGTATAAGAATTGGCTTGGTAGTTTGGTTTGCCTTGTTCCCATCATGCACTGGGATAGGTACAGACTAATTTGCATGTAGCCAGGTTCTGAGCTGGGATGGTGCAGTGAGCTAAAAAACGGTGATGGATTAAAACCATGATCTTTTGACTTGGTAAGAGTATTCTGCATCATTCAGAAACTCTGTCCATCATCACCCCCTTTTTCCCAAATCGATTTTATCCACACTCAGTGTGGGAGGGTATGCTCAGACGTGAGTCCCTTGCTCATTGCACCATAAGGATTCAGGCAAGCCGGGCCGACGAAGGCTGTGATGCCAGAAACCGGTCCCCGGAAGCTTGTTTCCTTCCCAGTATAAGACTTGGCTTGGTAGTTTGGTTTGCCCTGTTCCCATCATGCACTGGGACAGGTACAGACTAATTTGCATGTAGCCAGGTTCTGAGCTGGGATGGTGCAGTGAGCTAAAAAACGGTGATGGATTAAAACCATGATCTTTTGACTTGGTAAGAGTATTCTGCATCATTCAGAAACTCTGTCCATCACCACCCCCTCTTTCCCAAATCGATTTTATCCACACTCAGTGTGGGAGGGTATGCTCAGACGTGAGTCCCTTGCTCATTGCACCATCAGGATTCAGGCAAGCCGGGCCGACGAAGGCTGCGATGCCAGAAACCGGTCCCCGGAAGCTTGTTTCCTTCCCAGTATAAGAATTGGCTTGGTAGTTTGGTTTGCTCTGTTCCCATCATGCACTGGGACAGGTACAGACTAATTTGCATGTAGCCAGGTTCTGAGCTGGGATGGTGCTGTGAGCTAAAAAACGGTGATGGATTAAAACCATGATCTTTTGACTTGGTAAGAGTATTCTGCATTATTCAGAAACTCTGTCCATCACCACCCCCTTTTTCCCAAATCGATTTTATCCACACTCAGTGTGGGAGGGTATGCTCAGACGTGAGTCCCTTGCTCATTGCACCATCAGGATTCAGGCAAGCCGGGCCGACGAAGGCTGTGATGCCAGAAACCGGTCCCTGGAAGCTTGTTTCCTTCCCAGTATAAGAATTGGCTTGGTAGTTTGGTTTGCCCTGTTCCCATCATGCACTGGGACAGGTACAGACTAATTTGCATGTAGCCAGGTTCTGAGCTGGGATGGTGCAGTGAGCTAAAAAACGGTGATGGATTAAAACCATGATCTTTTGACTTGGTAAGAGTATTCTGCATCATTCAGAAACTCTGTCCATCACCAGCCCCTTTTTCCCAAATCGATTTTATCCACACTCAGTGTGGGAGGGTATGCTCAGACGTGAGTCCCTTGCTCATTGCACCATCAGGATTCAGGCAAGCCGGGCCGACGAAGGCTGTGATGCCAGAAACCGGTCCCCGGAAGCTTGTTTCCTTCCCAGTATAAGAATTGGCTTGGTAGTTTGGTTTGCCCTGTTCCCATCATGCACTGGGACAGGTACAGACTAATTTGCATGTAGCCAGGTTCTGAGCTGGGATGGTGCAGTGAGCTAAAAAACGGTGATGGATTAAAACCATGATCTTTTGACTTGGTAAGAGTATTCTGCATCATTCAGAAACTCTGTCCATCACCACCCCCTTTTTCCCAAATCGATTTTATCCACACTCAGTGTGGGAGGGTATGCTCAGACGTGAGTCCCTTGCTCATTGCACCATCAGGATTCAGGCAAGCCGGGCCGACGAAGGCTGTGATGCCAGAAACCGGTCCCCGGAAGCTTGTTTCCTTCCCAGTATAAGAATTGGCTTGGTAGTTTGGTTTGCCCTGTTCCCATCATGCACTGGGACAGGTACAGACTAATTTGCATTTAGCCAGGTTCTGAGCTGGGATGGTGCAGTGAGCTAAAAAACGGTGATGGATTAAAACCATGATCTTTTGACTTGGTAAGAGTATTCTGCATCATTCAGAAACTCTGTCCATCACCACCCCCTTTTTCCCAAATCGATTTTATCCACACTCAGTGTGGGAGGGTATGCTCAGACGTGAGTCCCTTGCTCATTGCACCATCAGGATTCAGGCAAGCCGGGCCGACGAAGGCTGTGATGCCAGAAACCGGTCCCCAGAAGCTTGTTTCCTTCCCAGTATAAGAATTGGCTTGGTAGTTTGGTTTGCCCTGTTCCCATCATGCACTGGGACAGGTACAGACTAATTTGCATGTAGCCAGGTTCTGAGCTGGGATGGTGCAGTGAGCTAAAAAACGGTGATGGATTAAAACCATGATCTTTTGACTTGGTAAGAGTATTCTGCATCGTTCAGAAACTCTGTCCATCACCACCCCCTTTTTCCCAAATCGATTTTATCCACACTCAGTGTGGGAGGGTATGCTCAGACGTGAGTCCCTTGCTCATTGCACCATCAGGATTCAGGCAAGCCGGGCCGACGAAGGCTCTGATGCCAGAAACTGGTCCCCGGAAGCTTGTTTCCTTCCCAGTATAAGAATTGGTTTGGTAGTTTGGTTTGCCCTGTTCCCATCATGCACTGGGACAGGTACAGACTAATTTGCATGTAGCCAGGTTCTGAGCTGGGAAGGTGCAGTGAGCTAAAAAATGGTGATGGATTAAAACCATGATCTTTTGACTTGGTAAGAGTATTCTGCATCATTCAGAAACTCTGTCCATCACCACCCCCTTTTTCCCAAATCGATTTTATCCACACTCAGTGTGGGAGGGTATGCTCAGACGTGAGTCCCTTGCTCATTGCACCATCAGGATTCAGGCAAGCCGGGCCGACGAAGGCTGTGATGCCAGAAACCGGTCCCCGGAAGCTTGTTTCCTTCCCAGTATAAGAATTGGCTTGGTAGTTTGGTTTGCCCTGTTCCCATCATGCACTGGGACAGGTACAGACTAATTTGCATTTAGCCAGGTTCTGAGCTGGGATGGTGCAGTGAGCTAAAAAACGGTGATGGATTAAAACCATGATCTTTTGACTTGGTAAGAGTATTCTGCATCATTCAGAAACTCTGTCCATCACCACCCCCTTTTTCCCAAATCGATTTTATCCACACTCAGTGTGGGAGGGTATGCTCAGACGTGAGTCCCTTGCTCATTGCACCATCAGGATTCAGGCAAGCCGGGCCGACGAAGGCTGTGATGCCAGAAACCGGTCCCCGGAAGCTTGTTTCCTTCCCAGTATAAGAATTGGCTTGGTAGTTTGGTTTGCCCTGTTCCCATCATGCACTGGGACAGGTACAGACTAATTTGCATGTAGCCAGGTTCTGAGCTGGGATGGTGCAGTGAGCTAAAAAACGGTGATGGATTAAAACCATGATCTTTTGACTTGGTAAGAGAATTCTGCATCGTTCAGAAACTCTGTCCATCACCACCCCCTTTTTCCCAAATCGATTTTATCCACACTCAGTGTGGGAGGGTATGCTCAGACGTGAGTCCCTTGCTCATTGCACCATCAGGATTCAGGCAAGCCGGGCCGACGAAGGCTGTGATGCCAGAAACCGGTCCCCGGAAGCTTGTTTCCTTCCCAGTATAAGAATTGGCTTGGTAGTTTGGTTTGCCCTGTTCCCATCATGCACTGGGACAGGTACAGACTAATTTGCATGTAGCCAGGTTCTGAGCTGGGATGGTGCAGTGAGCTAAAAAACGGTGATGGATTAAAACCATGATCTTTTGACTTGGTAAGAGTATTCTGCATCATTCAGAAACTCTGTCCATCACCACCCCCTTTTTCCCATCTAGACTTTGAAGCACCTTAATCTTCTGTTTAACACTTTTTTTACTATATTCTCTAAGAAACTCACGAAATTTATCAATAGATTCCTGACGCACAGTGCAAATACTACTACAATTCCAAGTGTACACTGGGGCTTTAGGACGTCTCCCCATAGCCTCATCCGCCATCACTTGTACCTCATCTCTTGGAACCATTTTCTCCTTCTCCATTATACAACCATTTTTCACTTCATAAGCACGACCTCTGGTGTCAACTGCATGCAGCAAACTATTACTTTGAAAATAACTCTCTTCATTAAAAAAAGGTTCACTACTTGACCTATGCATCCATTCTCCTAAAAACACTTTACAAAAGTTTGTTCTTTTCACTAGTCTTTTCCTTTTGCTTTGCGATTTCAGTAGATTGACCATTTTATCTAATGTACGCATCCTATTCAAAATTAAAATGAATAGTTTCCTTTTTAATTCTAAAGCCTTTGCTGCAATGGCTTCAATTTCTTTTTTTCTCTTATAAAATTTAGCTTTTTTCTTATATTTCTTCACATCCTTTATCAAATTGGACATAACTCTTCTCTGAAACATTTTTCTACGAATCTCTTTAAACGCTGTTTTTCTTTTTAAGTTAATCTTTATTGTTTCTGAAGGTACATTTGCATTAACTAAAAGCTCAATTTTTTCCTGTTGTTTTCTATTTAAAACATTCTTTCCAGTACAGACATATTGTACATTTTTCCTTTTTTTGAAGATATTGCTTAAAAAATCTTTTGTCTGCTTACCAGAAGACTTTCTCTTTTTCCCAACATGAGCATCTCCAACTAACTTAGGTCCTCCAGTTGTCTTCAAATATAGTTTTTTTTTGTGGTTTTTCCTTAGTCTGGATTTTGTAGGCATCTTAAATTTTGTTCACTGCTCTTCAGCAATACCTGAAAAAAACTAAAAAAAAATCCTTTATTTTATTTAAATATATTACTACATTTTTTATGATCTTTTCAAATCTTAAAATACTATGTACCCCTTTTCCTACAAGTGAAAATCACAATAACACCATCACAAATTAAATATCTAAAAACAATTCCTGTGTGCACACAGAGTCATGGTTTGAAATTAGGCAGAAAACGAAATTTCTTTGCCAATTTGAAAGCACACTTACTACTCTATTTTTTGGCAAGTGATAAGTACTTTTACAGTCTGACACATTTTGAATGCACTTTTCAGATTCTGACAACAGCACATGTCCAAACAGCTTTTTGAGACCAGCAACATGTGTTACCTGGGTGACTGACTACACTCCAGCAAGGGCAACCAGCCTTAGTGATGCTGAATGTATTTGCATTACTGACTGCAACCTCAAACCCCACTCGGTTGTGAATACTATACATGATTCCAGAGGAAAAGCAGCTAAGTGTGTGCTAAGAGTCTGCTTCTGCAGAAAAAATAGCTCCCCCTTTCCATCTAATGCAAATGTTAAATTACCAGAGTAATACGCAAAAAATCTCTGCCTATAATTCCTCTTTGCACACAGAGTCATGGTTTGATATTAGTCAGAAAACGAAATTTCTTTGCCAATCTGAAAGCACACTTACTACTCTTTTTTTTGGCAAGTGATAAGTACTTTTACAGTCTGACACATTTTGAATGCACTTTTCAGATTCTGACAACAGCACATGTCCAATCTGCTTTTTGAGACCAGCAACATGTGTAACCTGGGTGACTGACTACACTCCAGCAAGGGCAACCAGCCTTAGTGATGCTGAATGTATTTGCATTACTGACTGCAACCTCAAACCCCACTCGGTTGTGAATACTATGCATGATTCTGCAGGATAAGCAGCTGGGTGTGTGCTAAGAGTCTGCTTCTGCAGAAAAAATAGCTCCCCCTTTCCATCTAAAGCAAATGTAAAATTACCAGAGTAATACGCAATAAATCTCTGCCTATAATTCCTCTTTGCACACAGAGTCATGGTTTGAAATTAGGCAGAAAACGAAATTTCTTTGCCAATCTGAAAGCACACTTACTACTCTTTTTTTGGCAAGTGATAAGTACTTTTACAGTCTGACACATTTTGAATGCACTTTTCAGATTCTGACAACAGCACATGTCCAAACAGCTTTTTGAGACCAGCAACATGTGTAACCTGGGTGACTGACTACACTCCAGCAAGGGCAACCAGCCTTAGTGATGCTGAATGTATTTGCATTACTGACTGCAACCTCAAACCCCACTCGGTTGTGAATACTATGCATGATTCTACAGGATAAGCAGCTGGGTGTGTGCTAAGAGTCTGCTTCTGCAGAAAAAATAGCTCCCCCTTTCCAACTAATGCAAATGTAAAATTACCAGAGTAATACGCAATAAATCTCTGCCTATAATTCCTCTTTGCACACAGAGTCATGGTTTGAAATTAGGCATAAAACGAAATTTCTTTACCAATTTGAAAGCACACTTACTACTCTTTTTTTTGGCAAGTGATAAGTACTTTTACAGTCTGACACATTTTGAATGCACTTTTCAGATTCTGACAACAGCACATGTCCAAACAGCTTTTTGAGACCAGCAACATGTGTAACCTGGGTGACTGACTACACTCCAGCAAGGGCAACCAGCCTTAGGGATGCTGAATGTATTTGCATTACTGACTGCAACCTCAAACCCCACTCGGTTGTGAATACTATGCATGATTCCAGAGGAAAAGCAGCTGGGTGTGTGCTAAGAGTCTGCTTCTGCAGAAAAAAATAGCTCCCCCTTTCCATCTAAAGCAAATGTAAAATTACCAGAGTAATACGCAATACATCTCTGCCTATAATTCCTCTTTGCACACAGAGTCATGGTTTGATATTAGGCAGAAAACGACATTTCTTTGCCAATTTGAAAACACACTTACTACTCTTTTTTTTGGCAAGTGATAAGTACTTTTACAATCTGACACATTTTGAATGCACTTTTCAGATTCTGACAACAGCACATGTCCAAATTGCTTTTTGAGACCAGCAACATGTGTAACCTGGGTGACTGACTACACTCCAGCAAGGGCAACCAGCCTTAGTGATGCTGAATGTATTTGCATTACTGAATGCAACCTCAAACCCCACTCGGTTGTGAATACTATGCATGATTCTACAGGATAAGCAGCTGGGTGTGTGCTAAGAGTCTGCTTCTGCAGAAAAAAAAGCTCCCCCTTTCCAACTAATGCAAATGTAAAATTACCAGACTAATACGCAATAAATCTCTGTCTATAATTCCTCTTTGCACACAGAGTCATGGTTTGAAATTAGGCAGAAAACGAAATTCCTTTACCTTTTTAAAAGCACACTTACTACTCTTTTTTTTGGCAAGTGATAAGTACTTTTACAGTCTGACACATTTTGAATGCACTTTTCAGATTCTGAAAACAGCACATGTCCAAACTGCTTTTTGAGACCAGCAACATGTGTAACCTAGGTGACTGACTACACTCCAGCAAGGGCAACCAGCCTTAGTGATGCTGAATGTATTTGCATTACTGACTGCAACCTCAAACCCCACTCGGTTGTGAATACTATGCATGATTCTACAGGATAAGCAGCTGGGTGTGTGCTAAGAGTCTGCTTCTGCAGAAAAAATAGCTCCCCCTTTCCAACTAATGCAACTGTAAAATTACCAGAGTAATACACAATAAATCTCTGCCTATAATTCCTCTTTGCACACAGAGTCATGGTTTGAAATTAGGCAGAAAACGAAATTTCTTTTCCAATTTGAAAGCACACTTACTACTCTTTTTTTTGGCAAGTGATAAGTACTTTTACAGTCTGACACATTTTGAATGCACTTTTCAGATTCTGACAACAGCACATGTCCAAACTGCTTTTTGAGACCAGCAACATGTGTAACCTGGGTGACTGACTACACTCCAGCAAGGGCAACCATCCTTAGTGATGCTGAATGTATTTGCATTACTGACTGCAACCTCAATCCCTAAAAGTATTCCTCATTTATACCAGTACACCTTAATTTATGGTGAAAACATAGTCCATATTATTTTACATGTTCCTTACATTTTAATTTCTCCCAAAACACAAAATGATAAACACAACTTCAACAAAAGGAATTCCAAATCTATTATTCATTTCTTAATTTACCATATACATCCCCTCTCAAACTCATAACTCACCTTTAAAATTAGTTAGTTGTGAAATAAATGTGGCATTCAAACAGCAGATTATCAGAGCCAGGATCTCTGTTCTGTACACCTCTCTCCTCTCAGCAGAACCAGATAATGGCAATGTTTCCCTCTCTTTTTCCACACATATACATGTAAATTTCAAATCTCAGTGCTTCCCCCTTTTTTTCAAATGTAATCACACATTTCTATTGGTTGAAAACCAACCCTTTTCCAAAAGTACCCTTCCCCCAACTTGACTTCAGCCTAGTACCCTTCCCCCAACTTGACTTCTGCCTGCTACCATAGCAACAGCTCATGGAACACTGCTCTGTAGAGTTAGGTCAGAAGTTCACCACACAATGTTTCATTTCCAAAGAGCAAGAGTGCTTGACTTTTCAAGCCTAACAGCAAATCCATAGTACTGTTCTTTGGTAACACATTTTTCTGTACCAATACAAAACATGCTTCTATAAATTGACACATGCAGCCTAGTTTTTAGTGTAGAATGGTATGAAACAGCCAATGATTTCTTTTTATTTTATACAAATATGTATGCCTCCATTTCCAAACTGTCTTTCATTTCTTTTTCCCATTCTACTGAAATACACCTCCTGAGTGCATCCAGATCTCCTTTGAAGATGTTCACAGTGTGGATTGTAGGGCACAGCTATGTCTTCTGGAGTGAAAAGTATGCAGAGAAAACAGGTATGGTGAGAGACCTTGCTTTGCCAAATGTAGACATTAAATGGATTGGTCAGAGAGGGTTAAAGTGGCACCAATTGATGCCTTTGGTGAAATCCTTCATGCAAATCCAACACCCTGACCTCATAATAGTGCACTGTGGTGGCAATGACCTAGGCACTTTGACTGGGGTAGGTCTGGAAATGCTTATGAAGGAGACCTTTGCACAACTTTTTTCACTTTTCCCTAAAACTGCCTTTGCGTATTCTAACATATCAAAACCAAAGGCAAAAATGGAACTGGTCCAATCATTTTTGTCCGCAGATTGACAAAGCAAGAAAGCACGTCAACAAATCTGTTTCTGCTTTCCTCTATGACTATGGTATGGGTTCCATTTACCACAACAACTTGCGTTACGACATGCAAGACATTTATAGAGGAGATGGTGTACACTTCACTGATGAAGGGAACAGAGTCTTCCTCTTGAACCTTAGACTCTGCATCGGTACTTACTTGTAGGTACCACTTAAAAATCAAATCACTTCATAAACACAACGGCTCTTTTTAGAGCCCCCTAATATCTTAACACTTAAATCAGAATTTTATTTCTTTTTTTTTTTTTTTTTTTACCGTACGCGTACGGTAAGCTCACCGTAAGCTTACCGTACGCATACCCCGCGATTTTTTTTTAAAATTAATAAATGTTTTTTTTGTACTTTTCTGTCCTTCTTTGACCCCCTTTCAATTGTTAGGGGGTCTGTAACTCTCTTCCTTGCCCCCTTTTCAAGATATCTCCCTTTTTTTTCTGTGTGAAACACACGAAATGGCGGCCGACACTTCCTGATTTCGTCCGATTCGAAGGTTTACAGTCATGTGACAACCAATCAGAATCGCGCTCGCGCACGTCACTGTACGCGTACGGTAAGCTTACGGTAAGCGCACGGTAAGCGCACCGTAAGCTGCCACAGATATGTATATTGATTTAAATGCTATTTTCTCAGGAACTACTGAACAGATTTACACCAGACCTACAAAAGGCACTTCCTTGACCTGCGGACTTCCTCTCTGCCAAATTTCAAGTAACTCTGTTCAGCCGTTCGGGCTGTAGCTGTGTCTAAAGGTCCTATGGAAAAATGCATGGGGAAAACGCGTTTTGGGACCCCCCTTTTTTCTCAGCTCCCGCTTGACGAATCCCCCCGAGACTTTTAGGGTAGGAGCGTAGCGTAGCGCCCCATTAGTTTTGAAAATTTCGCGAGGATTCGTCGACCGGCGCCAAAGTTATTCAAAATAGAATGTTGCGCTTTTCCTATGGAAACAGGGTCCTAACTATAACTACCTACTGGCGACCGCCAGTAGGTAATATATATATATATATATATATATATATATATATATATATATATATATATATATATATATCTCAAAGCTCCAAGGTTCCCACCTGTGGAGATGCACTTTGACATCCACTGCAGCAACCTTCATGAGGTAAAAGCCGGATCGGCATACGGATCCAGTTTACAGCATGCCTGTCGATTCAGGCCTGACGCATTTCGTGCTCATTGCACTCTTCAGAGGCACGACAGTCATTTTGGCATAGAGACCACACCTCTATCCGAGGCTCAGATAAAGGTGGCAATGTTGTTTTATGGAAGAAACAAGAATATGTAGAGGAGGCATTGTCCCAATGGAATGACAGGGAGTGCTACCGCACAAGCAACCTCTTGGCACTTAGGGGAATATACAATGAGTTTTATGGTAAATTGGTAGCCTGGAAAAGTGCTGGGCTCCTGACAACCGACGAATACAAGTTTATCAGAAATGATAGCCCCAGGGTACCTAACATCTACTTTATCCCAAAAATCCCAAAAATGCAGAAAAGCCACCGGGAAGGCTGATTATATCGGCACAAAACAGTCTACTGGAAAATACTTCAGTTTATGTAGACTATTTTCTACAAGATCCCGTTAAAAAACTACCATCTTACATAAGAGATACTAGTGATTTTATCTTGAAAATGAAGGATTTTGTGTGGATTCGAAATTATTTGTTAATGACTCTCGATGTGGTGACATTGTACACATGTATTAACCACAAAGATGGACTACGTGCCCTGGAATTTTATTTAAGAACTAATGAGACTATTTTATCCCCACATAGCGCAATGTTGATAAGTATGATCAGTTTTTGCCTTTATAATAATGTATTTTTATTTGAAAAAACGTATTATCAACAAATGCGCGGAGTAGCAATGGGAGCCAGCTTCTCCCTCAGCTATGCTTGTTTATTCATGGGCTGGTGGGAGAAGCTGGTCCTGGGGGTGGCACACAATGAATACATGGAAAAAAATGTTAGAGCATATTTTCGTTTCATAGATGATTTGTTCATTGCATGGGAAGGAACTGTGGAAAAAGTGAATGAATTTTTGACTGCTATAAACAAGAATGACATGAATCTAAAACTTACTTCCACTATCAGGAAGAAAAATAGTCATTTTTTGGATGTAGAAATGTAGATCGCAGATAACAACATTGAAACTAGAATTTACAGAAAAGAGACAGCGGGTAATTCAGTGTTGCACTCCACTAGCTTCCATCCCCGACATCTAATTGACAGCACTCCCTATGGAGAAATGACCATAATAAAGAGAGTATGCAGTAACCTTTCAGATTTAATAGCCGCACAACTAGAAAGCAAAAAGAGATTTCTGGAACGAGGTTACTCTAGGAAGACAATAGAGGCTGCCATTATTAAATCCAATATTAAAGAAAGATCCCTCTTACTACAACCCAAAAAGACAAGAGAGGAAAAGGTAGAGCAACCGGAACCAGAAGTTATGTTGATACTAACGTATAATGCCCAACAACAAGAAATAAAGAAGATCATGCAACGTCACTGGCCAATCGTGAGAAGTGACCCAGTAATTGGTGATACTATACCATGTAATTTGGGGTTGACCTATAAGAGAGCTCCGTCCATGCATAACAGCTTAGTTAGTAGCAGCCCAGAATTTAAAGAACAAAGAATATGGTGGCTACAAAATGGGTTTACCAAATGTAAAAGCTGCAAGGCATGCCAATATGGAGTCAATACCAAGACCTACAGGTCAGCATTTAGTGATAACGTTTTGAAAATTAACAAACCACTAAATTGCAAAACCGAATACGTTATCTACATCTTACAGTGTTGTTGCAACCTAAAATATGTGGGCAGTACCAAGCTCCCTGCCCACAAGAGAATCTTGCAACATAGCAGAGCGATCAATAATAATGATCACACGTACCCGGTTGCAAGACACTTTAAAGAAATACACCAAAATAATCTCAAAGATCCACTGCAGCAACCTTCATGAGGTAAAAGCCGGATCGGCGGGCAGATGCAGTTTACAGCATGACTGTCAATTCACGCCTGATGCGTTTTGTGCTCATTGCACTCTTCAGAGGTGCGACAGTCATTTTGGCATAGAGGCCACACTCTCCACTTTGAAATAAGAGCCCTCCAATGGGCGACTCGAATGAGTCCGCATTGGTTTGTGGGTCTTGTGGTGTGTGCCTTAGTTATGTGCCACTGTCCGAGACATTTGAAGGTCACCAATGGGCCTCCACTCGCACATACGGCTTGTCAATCCTCCATGGATGCCTCCACATTGAGACTCTGTGATACTGTGCTCCGTGGCCCCAAATTTCCGGGTGGTGCATCTCCCGCGGCTGGGAGGCCGCATGTAAATCAAAGCTCCAAGGTTCCCAGCTGTGGAGACGCACTCTGACATCCACTGCAGCAACCTTCATGAGGTGAAAGCTGGATCGGCGGGCGGATCCAGTTTACAGCATGCCTGTCGATTCACGCCCAACGCGTTTCATGCTCATTGCACTCAGAGGCGCGACAGTCATTTTGGTATATCAAGAAACTATAACTTGTGCTCTAAGGTAACTACAACTCGTGCCCTGGCCATGCACTGCTACTTACCCCTTATATGACATCACTCATGACATATTTATTAACATCATAGATAACATCAGTGCAACATTTGCTTTGAAATCATTGATGAGAAACCTGTGCATGCTGGGGGCGTGAGTTATAGTTATCTTAAGGCATGATTTATAGTTTCCTTATATAACTCTAACTGCTTAATTTCTATGGTTTTATGTGTGTAAATTCTGAACCTAACTATAATATTAATGTAACCTTTGTTTTTTTCAGTGAATTTTATATATACAGTCCTTCTCTGCTGAACTGAAAATAAACTATATATATATAGCTCTAGACCAGGACGCGGGTGCAAGGTGGGTGTGCAACCCCGCCCACGCTGTGAACTATATTAAGCCGGGCTCGACTATAGAAATCTAACGTGACTTTACAATCAATTTCACCTGGGGCCTATTCGTGATTAATACGTGTGTTTTAGTTTCAGCATGTTTCCCCTGCCAGATAATCAGTGCAGTGCGAGGCATTTTTAATATGAAGGTCATCTATGCGACCAGCGCTATGATAATACGGCCTCTTTTTTTCCGCTATTTCAATACTAGCATGAAGGCGTTTTTTTATTGTGTTGGTGTTCATTCAAATTATATCTGTTGTACTATAGTGGTGTGGGCAGCATTGTGCGCATATTGATAATTGTTGAGGTATCACGATATGTTCGATCATTTATGATGTTAATGGCCACAGTGTATATACTTTTAATGAAATATTTAGATAATTGAACACCATATTTTAAGTATGTAACCAATTCTGGTTAACAAGGTAACTCTTTTATGTCTATGATTTTGTTAGAGTATAAAGGCCACCATCAAAATGGCACTCACTAGACTGAGAAAGCCTGCTGTGACAGGCAAAATGTGTCTCTCTTTGCTGGGTCGAGTACGTGCTCTTTTCCTGAAGAGGAGCAGAGGCTTTTGGGTTCATATATATATATATATATATATATATATATATATATATATATATATATATATATATATATAACAACAAAGTTCGCTCTTACCCAAGCCTCTTGCGACGGCGTTCACGTGGCGGGGGGCAGGTCCCAACAAATCCTATCAAACGGTGTTTGAAATGTGGATGAAACAGCATGCCGACTACACAAATTCTTTGCAGAACGTTATTTCAATGATGAACTGGATTAGAAGTGGGCCAAAGACTCTCCTGCGGGACTGGGTGATCATTAACTTTTCTTGCGCTAGCATGGCTGCACCCATCTTGGAGTCTGTCAATCTGTTTGCCAAATCATCTATTTGCGCCCTACCATTGGGATATTTCTATAGGCCAAATTTTGCTACACCTAATCTGGGCCCGGTGGCTACATCGCACCACAGAAGCAGAAATTTGGAGCAAGCAGCTCCCTTTACGATGGAAACCCTGAACAGATTTGCACCACTTGGGTCTATGGACTCCTGTCATTGATTGACCCAGTCCAACCTAAGCCCCAATTTTCCAGGTAGATTGAACATCTCTTTTTGGGGTGAAAATGCTTTGCGATCTCTAAATATGTTTAATTTTATCAGTTGGAATGTTTCTGGACTTGGGGCTAGGTTTAATTACCCTGATTGGGTGGAGTATGTGAAGCAGTACGTGGTGATATGTCTCCAGGAGACTTGGGCTTTAGACAGTTGCCACTTTGAAGGATTCAAATCATATTTTATTCCCGCTAGAGAATCTCATAAAGGTTGAGCAATGGGTGGCCCGAATGTATTCATCTCTCTAGCAACAAAGGGCACTGTGGAGATTCTTGAAACAGGGACCCCTAACCTGCAAGCCTTGTCTCTTTCTTTTGCAGGGGCTCTAGCTACTCTGCTGTTACACTTTTATAATGCTAAGACTTCCCAGCAAGAGTGCAGCAATATTACCTCCTGGATTATTTCTCGGGTCCCAGGAGGGCACACGATGGAAGGGTGTGGGTGTTATATTAACGGGTGATGTCAATGGTCACCTATGTGAGGCCCCTATATTTTGCCCTACAAATCCAACCACTGCTTTTCGCCAAAGGGATTGCATCTTGATCGCAGTCCACAGGGGAATCTATTGAACATGTTCCTCAGCAAGTATGACCTGGCTTTTACCTCGGATGAAATGTTTAGTCTACATTTATAGGTAGAGGGTGCGCTTCCTATATTGATTTTATTTTTGCCTCACCCCTCATTTTTACTCACATTTTGGAGGTTGCCATTGAGTGTAGCCCTCATAGTGACCATAATCCTAACTGCATCTCGTTTAACTGGCATATGGAGATTAAACAGAGGAGTGGAGGGCCTGGTGGATCCCTTAAACCTTTTAGTCAGGGTAGGCGGATATGTTGGTCACAGGTCCCTCCTGCTCATCTCTACCGTGCCCTTCTTACTAAATGCCTCCAAGAGCTTTCCATTTGTTCCAGTGAATCAGCCTGTCATCGAAAAGTATAGCTGCTTTTTCACAAATTGCATGCGTAGTCACTAAATCCCTTACTCGCCCTGGGGCTTTAATGTTAATAAAGGTGTAAATCGGTTTGATAAGGGTGTTCATCTGCACTTAGAGAGCTCAAACGCATTCCTTAAAGCGACACCAAGAGACGCAACTTTGCAATCTCTTTACCGCCATAACTATAAAGGTTAGGACTCAAGATACAAAAATTAGAATAGAGATACTATATGGGAGAATCCGCTACACCCAAATGCCTGAGGAATAGTGCCAAGGTCTGGAGTATTATTAATCTCCCCTTTTTTGCGCAAGATGGCATCCCTGCTATAGTGTATCATATCAAGGCCGACAGGTAGATCGTTCACTTCAGCAAGATCTATAATGGGGGCACAGAAACTGTGAGTAGCGAGTCAAGACTGCCATTTGAAGGGGTTTCCCATATTATATTCCCCGGGGAAGAAGTCAAGAAGAGTATTATGGGTCTGTCTGAATGTAATGCCCCAGGCCCTGATAGTACCCTGCCTGATTTCTATCAGAGTGATGTGAATACCTGGGTGCTGATCTTGACTAATGTCCTGAATGTAGCTGTGAAGGTAGGCCTCCCCTTCTACATGGCCAGCTGCTGTCAATATCCCAGTCTTTAAAAAGGGGATAGTGATAGTCCCCCATGTTATAAACCAATCTATCTTCTCGATTCTGTCATCAAGGTTTTAGGGGGAGTCCTACTGGATAGACTTACGCATTGGTGTGAGGAGTTTAGCATACTGTATGGCCTCCAATATGGTTTTCGACCAGAAAGATCTAAGTTCGATCAATGCTTAAATCTTTACTTAATTTTGAATGAATATACACTGACCCATAGGGGTTCTATCAAGTTAGCTTTTTTGGATTTAACATTGGCTTTCGACCAGGTTGACCGCAACAAATTGTGGAGAATTATCTTGAATATGGGGGTTGACCAGAACATAGTATTTTTCCTGAGGGATGTTCATGCAAATACCGAGGCTGCAGTTAGGTACTCCTCCTGCTCCTGTTGTACAGAGAGTTTTCAAACTGTGCAGGCTCATTTTGGCCCCTGTTTCATTTTGCTGTATGCAGACAACGCTGTTTTAATGACCAAAATGGCCAGGGGTCTGCCAGCACTAATCGACATGTTTGTTGAGTTTATGGCTGGACTTTAGTACTAATAGTAGCAAGTCGCACATTATGGAAGTTGGCCCTAGAAATACAAAAACTTTAACTCAGGGCCTTGTGCTCTTACACAGGTGAAAGCTTTTCCGTACCTAGGAGTTCTGTTTGACGTTAGCTTAGATTGGACGACCCTGATTTCTGCCCTCCTCCCTCTTTTATGCTGTATTGACCTGTGGACCAAAGGAGTACAATGGATTAGGGAGACAGTACAAGATTGCCTATCCCTTGATTTTGCTTGAGAATCCCCTAGATCAAGTATATCTATAAAGTGTTCCACGCCCTGGGGTGGGGGGATCTTTTTACTTGTCAAGACAGAATTGTAAAAGCTGATCATGGTTGGTTGAAAGATAACTTTGCAACAAGTAAAACGTTAACTAGGGAAACAGAAGCTCTCCAAAAGGTTAAGGAGCCTAAGTATTTATTGTTGAAAACCTGTCAACTTATAGAGTCCAACCTAACAGTGGTAACTTTGTACCATGCTTGATTCCTGCCAACCAGATTTAGATTATATCTGCTACCCTAGCTTTTCGCGTTTCCTCTCGGTTGGCATGAACCCTCATCCCCGGCACCCAGCGGCTGCTACCAAAGATCTCTGCACAACACCATGCACTTTGGGGCATATCATCAAGCCCCGGAGATAAAATTATCGCCACTTTAACGTCCGTTTTTCAGACGGAAAGCGGCGATAATTTTATCGCCTAAACAGCAAGGTCACGCTATCACGTGAATCCTTGCATTATCGCCCTTTCCCCCAACACCCATCTCTAATGAGATGCAAAGTGGGCATTCCTGCCTTGACATAAGTGGAGAAATGTCGCTAAGCAACATTTCTCCAATTATCAATGGGCACACTAACCTGCAGAGAGACAAGCAAAGTAGCGATAACCTCTGTTATCGCTACTTTCCTTACGCCTGCTTCAAGACTGACTTAACCATGATATCCTATGTAAGGTGATATCATGGCTAAGTATGCCTTGCCCTATCAGCAAGCTTTCACCAAACCTTGTGCGATTATCGCTGTATTTCCAGCGATAATCGCACAATTGGCAGCTTGCGCTCTGAATTTTATCGCTTTGGAGATGAGCGTTGCTGATACCACGCTATCTCCGCGATAAAATTCAGAGTTGGTCGGCGATAATTATCCTCGCGCTAAGAGCTCTGAGCGATAATTATTGCATGGCCTTGATGATATGCCCGTTTGTTCTTTTCTGTAAAATATTATGAAGTTCAAAGAAAGGCATACAATTTCCCTTTCCTAAAGAGCGTGGTTTTATACAGGCTCGCCTAGCTCTTTTATTTCTGCAAAGGTTGTCAGAAGATATTCTCTTCCATGTTTCTAGCTGCAATGCGCATGAGAGATTCGAGGAGGGACTGGTCTAGTTTTATTTTACTGTTTGAATTGCTGGTAATTTTAATGCATTTTTATTAATTTTAACTATTGTATGATCTATTTATTTATTTTCTTTGCTGTGATGCTGCTTTTATGGTCATAATTTTACTACTGAATAAAGCTTGTTTTGTATTTGAGTTGAATTAATGCCACATATACAAAGAAATTATAGCTTCAACCACATGGTGGAATAGTCTGCATCTAACTAATATTGTTCTTTAAAGACAAATAATCATCCAGCATGATGTGTAATAAGGTAATGAAGTACAAAATAAGACGCAGTTATAGAAAAGGAAAAAAAGCAAATATTTTTGCAACCAACACAGTCTGTGGTGTAATGCACCTATAACTAAATGTCTGGCTTTTTTTAATCTTGAAGACACTTTGGGTGTATTTGGCGAAAGCGATATTTGTTGCTGCTGCTTGTTGAAATCACCTCAGGAATCAGCCTAGTAGGGATGGGCGGAGCTCGCAGAGTTGCACTGTGTAGAATTCTGTTGAGTTGCATAAAAACTCAATGGAATTCCACGGAGTTCCGCTCTGGACATGGCCACTCGGGATAGGAGTAGTATGTCCGTACTATCTGGAATGGTGAGAGGATGGTTCCGCAGCACCTGTAAATCTCTGGATTTGGTCTCTTTCCTGCCGTTATACCCCTTCTGTCATATGGGTCCTGTTACTGCCCAGCTACCCCTCTGAACACATTCTGTGCAGAGCAATGACTATTGTGTCACCTCTGAGTGTCCCACACCCCGTGCTGCTCTCTCTTACTTCCAAAATCTGCAGTGGGGTGGCACTGATTCATGGCATGGCAGTCTTGGGGGTTTGTTGCGCTCACTGCCGCCATCGCCCATGGCTATGGGATCGGGGGGCAGCGGCTCGAAGGCCTCTGGGGGCTGATAGAGGCTGCAGCTAATATCCTGTGCTGCCGTTGGTGTCCTTGGTGCATTCTTTCCCTCTCCCTGTCACGCAACGCAGTGTAACAAGTTGTCTTACAGCATTGCGCTGTAAGACTTTTCAATAGCTCTGGCCCTAAATTTTTAATGTCTGAATCTTCTTCCAATTACTTCAGAAAGCAAGATGTCCAATCCTATATTCAATTTTGTATCCCCTGGAAATGTTAGGCAAATGAAGAGCAGTTTTGAAACCTGGTTATTTTCTTGTCTAGTGTCACATTTGTTTTTCCACTGCTGTGAAGTTGCCACGGGAAGTGCTTGCTTACCTGCATTTACATTATTCTCACCCAGGTCTCTTTTGAGTCCTTCAGTGTGGTAGAATTTCTCTATGTCATAGGTTTTAGGATTTTGTAGGTTGGTGTTTCAGGTTAGAGTGTATGTGTTTGAGTAGCAGTTGTAGTTGGACTCCAGATGTGATGAGTAGCAGCTGTGACCCTAGCACAAAATCCAATTAGCCAATTGTGAATTGTCTACATTTTATTCTCCAAAGATCTGAGTATCTGACTCACTCAACTTCACTAGCTCCTATTGGGTCTCTGCAGACTTAAGAAAAGAGGAGAGTGGACATAGGTGTTGATATGGTGTCTCAACTATCAGTTATAGCAGTATGCAGATGATGACTGACGGGGAAATGCACAGCATGTTGCTTAGCCACTCACAACGATGCCATTGCCAGCAGTTTACCAATCCTCCCACTAACACAGAGAGGCGAGAGAGCAGGTTCTGAGTGGGGAGGGAAGGGAAAAGAGACAGTTCAGCACATGGGCAAAGTGAAAAATTGTCCAAGGTCCTCTGGTACAGTGATTGTTCTCTTTTTTTCCTCTAAGTCTCATACATTATCTCAACTACTCTCCCTCCGTCTACCCCTCAATCTTACTCTCTCTAGTGGTCTCAGTCTAAGGATATTTGGGATCCCATGTGTTGGACCTGGACTTTTCTGCAGGGCCAGCCCAAATCTTTGCCTTCGTCTGTCTTCCTTTGCTGGGCCCTGTTTGGTTGGCTTCTATGACTCTGTGCATTTTCCCCTTGCTAACCAGTTGTAAATTGTTTGTGCTCTCCCTTAAAAACATGGTAAAATTGGACTACACCTGATTTGGTTGTTTAATTTCCTTGTAAGTCCCTAGTACATGATGAACCATGTACTCAGGCCCTGTAAATTAAACGCTACTTTTGGGCTGCGGCACTCATTGTGCCATCCACTAGACTAGCCTTTTAAAAGAAGTCTCAGGCCTGCCATTGCTGACAATGGTGCAGTTTTAATCTGCCAATTGGACCTGGAAAAATAAACCTTTTGCCAAGCATAACCCTTCCTTTTTAATACGTATACGTCACCCCTAATGTAGGCCCTAAAAGTTCATAGTGCAGGGTGCATGGTTTTGAGAAAGTAGGACATGTGGGTTTATGTTTTACATGTCCTGGCAATGAAAAACCTCTAAAGTCGTTTTTCACTGTAGTAGGCTATCTCTCCCATAGACTAACACGGGGTTACCTTATTTCTATTAATAAGCACTAACTTCAGATGGGGAGCAGATAGAGAAATACTGTAAATTCTAAAATGAATTGCAATTTAAAATCCTATTTAATAGTTAAATCAGATTTTAGATTGTAATTTTGATAATGTCACTTTTAGAAAGTTTACATTTTGCTGTCCCATGTTTCTGAGGCCTTTTTATGAGTTGCCAGATGCCTGGGCATTTTAAGGGTTCCCCATCAAGAATGTGTTTTGGGCATAGGTGTAGCTGGAAGAGGTTCTTCCTGGCAGGATGGCTTGAGAGGGCCTATGCCTTGCTCTGATTGCATTTCAAAGTACCTTGCTCAAAGCACGCACAAAGTAACCTGACACCAAGCTTGCCCTTGCCTCTGAAGCCCTAGACAGTTTGGAGCCAATCACAGGGGAAGGGGAAAAACTGGCCAGTTCTGGCATCAGTCAGGGGATTTCACCATACAAAGTCTGGCACCTGGTATGGAAATAGGACCTTGAGAACATCTCATCAAAATAATCCTGGACCTGTGGAAGATTCAGAAGCACTGCTGTGCTGCCAGAATGAATGCCTTGCTGCTTGAAGGACTGCATTGCTGTCTAAAGAAGGAAGTTTGGACCGGCTTGCCTTGACCCCAGGCTACCCAGAATGACTCCAAGGGTCAGTTGGCTGACCTCTGTGAGATACAGAGCACAAAAAGCCTCTCTGCAACTGCCCAGCTGATCAGCTGAAACTGGACCTACCTAGACCTGCGTAAGTGCTGCTGCTGACATCTGCGTAAGTGAGACTTGATCCCCATGAGGTGCCCTCCGTGGCTTGGATTCTTGGCTGGCATCAATGAGAGTCCCTCCGAAAAAAAAGGTCAAAATCCTGAAATTTGGGCTTATTACAACAGCGAACAGACCCGTTCATTACAAGTCTGTGCTGCCTGCATTAATTGCCAATGGGAACTTTCAACAGGACCTGCTCTTCACACTGACAGTGACCCGGTTCAACAACTGGCAGTGCGAAACCTGCGCCTGACAGTGACCATCGGTGCCGATTAACCAGGGTGATGGTCTAGCAACGGGTGGCTCTTCTGTCTACAACAATGGCAGTCCACGACTCTTGAACTGCTCTTCACTCCAAAACCTTCTCCTTACAGCCTCCTCCAAAGTGAATGAAAATCTTCGCACCACACTTGAAAAAGGTAACTCTTCAGTAGGACTAACCTGCTCCCTTTATCCGAGCTGCGCTCCTTCGTGGTCAATCTGAACTTGTGACTTTCCCAAGGTCTGGAGCAACCATATAATCACAAATGTATCTTGCAGCTTTTGTTACTAAAAACTTTAACATTCTAAATCTCCAGTTCTACTGACTAGATTTGATTTGTTTTTGTGCTATTTTATTGATAAAAATTTACTGTATTTTCTAAAATGGTTTGGAATTTCTCTTGTGTTGTGTTATCACTTTAATACAGTTTAAGAACTGCATAAGTACTTTATACATTACCTATACCTTCAGCATGATTGCTTTATGCCAAGCTACCAGAGCTTTAGGCACAGGTTAATTTAATGACTTTTACCCCTGTCAACTATCAACCCAATGTCCTACACAGCTAGACATATTTCAACTGTTTTGGTATGACCCCATTTTTGGAAGTGTAACTCGATACTGTCTGGTATCAATTTGTTTTAGAAGAAAATGTGTAATCAAATTGAAAGTTGTTCCGAGAGAGGCCAACAAAATACATCCTGCCTGGCGCCCCAAAGATCCTCAAAATGACACTGGTGGGGAGGGTTGCAGGACACCAATTATTATTTTATATTTCAGTGAATGGAGGTGGGCAAAGATACTTCATAGAGGAAAGAGAGAGTGGTAGGACAGCTGTTTTTTAAATTGTATTTTACTTTAGATAGCAGATGATAAGGCAATTCCGATGGGTGGAGAAGTCAGAAAGCCAGGAATGTTTTGAATTTGGGGGGGGGGGGGACTCAATCCTGAGTGTGGTGAGGAAGCAAAGCTTGAAATCAGGTTATTTGTGGGTATATTTGAGTGGGAGGTAAAATTAATAGGGGCAGAATGTACAGAAAATTGTGGGGAATAAATTGTAATTTTTTGCATGGTTTCCTCAGGACCCTGTGGCCCCATTGCTTCTAATCTGTGTAGTGATCGATGGTTTGATGGGGACATACAAAACGTACAACTATACGTGATAAGATGGCAATTTCCAAGCGGCATCATAGACAACTCAAGCTTCCCGTCCCTCGTCCCACCGCAATACAATTAGTCTGGCCTTACTTAACATAAGGCAGCACACATGGAAAAAGCAAAAATGAGGAGAAATTAAGCATTTCACCTCGTTTCACCACCTAAGGACCAGGATTTTCCTGGTCTTAAATTCGGCTCTGCCACCTATTATTGTCTTTCTTGATAATAGTTGGCAGCGTCGAAGTGAATGGGTGTTGTGGTGGAATAACCACTGCAACACCCACTGCACGCCCCTTTCACGCTAATTTTAGCGTGAAAGGGGCCCTATTAGCAAGGCAGCGTTAAGCCACTTAACGTGGCTTTTAGCCACATTATGTGGGTTAGCGCTGCCTTGTTAATAGAGTGCTGACCATATCGCCACAACAACGTCACAAAAAGTGACGTTGTGGTGGCGATAGGGGCTTGGTAATATGCCCCTCAGTTCTGTATTGTCAGATAAGGAGAAATATAAAAAGTCTTAATTGACTAGAGTGAAAGTCAAATGCTGAAACGTGCAAAAGCCTCTGCTATAGAAAAATAAACATCACTACCTTGGGCAGGAGAAGGGGCTTTGTATCGCCAAACTTACCAAGAAGCAGCTAATGTTTTGCTACATTCACAAGCTGAACTAGAAAGCCTCATGCAGCATTATTTCTTTAGTGTGTACAAGGTTTATTTCTCACCTTTAAAGAAATCCGAGGAAGAAAGAATCCAAAGTACATCAGTTGATGCCCCATGGAAGTCTCCACCTTGCCTGTATCTGCAGTTAAACTGGGGTCACTTGGGAAAAGTTGTCGCTGACATGCTGATAAATGGTTCTTTCTTCCTGTTCAGGTTTGCAAATTACCTGGAATATTTGACCAAGGACAAGGACAACTGTATTTCCCTCTTCCCTATAATCTGTATGGTGTTGTTCTTGTTTTTTCATACTTAATTAGGTGGCAATTGGAATTATTTGATCTTGGTCATCGTGGTAATGCAAAGGATTCCCCAAACATGACAGAGGGCATTTAGGGAACCAAGGACTAAAGAATAGATGAAAAGCCTCTATTTCAAGGAAAAGCAGGCATTAGCGCACTCTCAAAGTGCGAGCATGCACAACAGAGAGACGCCTTTTAGCATAGGTAGCATGCAAAGTAAAGGATTCATGCCTGATGATGAAAGATTCGTTTTGCAGGTCACCTTGCTGCACTGCACTACGTCACTGGAAAAGGTAATTCCTGACTCCCCCCCCTGCCCTGGCGCACAATGGGATGCCTAGCACTGCAAGTAGGATTCATTTTGTGCAGTTGGGGGCTCCTTCCTGCACAAAACAATCTTGAGAGTTTTTTTTCCTCATGCTATGTGTGCTGCAGAAGAAACGAGGAGAACTAAAGATACTTCTCCTCTTTACGGCTCTCCTGGGGAGTGGTATCTTGTTGGTGCATTCTCAGGTTCAGAAGGTCTTGTAAATCTGGGACTGCATCAAAACCCATGGGAGGTGAGAGGGAACACATACGCAAGACCCATGGAACACAGTTTGAGAGCAGAGTAACGCAACACCGCTAATTGCAATGCGTTGCGTTACACCAGATGTTTGGAGCCACTCAAAGCCATGCAAAGTGGCTTTGTGTAGCTTCAAAAATCCGACTTAGAGGTTTGCTTAAACCATGTACCACGTTGTGTGGTGCAGACGTGTCACAACCCTCTCATAGATATGCCCCAGGGTTCTGAATTAGACGTGCATATAATGAACAGCTATCCCATCCACCAACCTCACAGAACCATCACCTCATTTAGAGGTTGAGGAAGGGTGGCTTTCATGGTGGCATGAGCACCTTTGATTTTGCTGTTATGAAAACTCTTTCCTTGGGGCAGACACAGATAAACAAGCCATCGGAAGGCTCACTCTATTTATTGTTGGCCTTCCAACACTATGTCCACATGCTTCACCATTGTGTTCCTAGACTTCAAAAGTTTAAAAACGTCCACCATGAATTGGGAGAAAACTCTCAATGCATCAGGCACATGTGTTTTCATGTTCAGAGTATAGACATCCACTTAAAGGGTCTGCCTTTGCAAAATGAAACAAGGAAATATATGACTGGTCTGCCATGACACCTTGCAATGGCAGAGTGGCCAATCATTCTTTTAAGGTATTTCCAGGACAGTGCTGCACTGCTTCATGGGACCTTTTGGGGCATATTTACAATATTTTGGCATAGGGTAGTGAAGGAGCGGGTAAAATAAAAAAAAATTGTATACCCAATCCATTTATATATGTCATATTAAAATGAATAATATTTTAATTCTAATGAATAATGGAGTGTTGTGATATTAAATTAATCAACCTTTTTAACCAAGAGAATACACGTGGGAATGCATTTGCATGGCTAAAATAATAAGTGAACTAAGTATGTACGCATATTAAATTTATATGTTTGGCTTAAGCAGTGTTAATGTGATTTGCGCTTAAATAAACCAGCATTAACGGCTTTAAATGTTGCATATGGCTTGGTAAATGCATACACATAAGGGTATTAGCAAGGGAATAACATTGTTTTAATCATTTCTATGTATTAATTACGATTTGTGTTTCTTTTACTTAAGTTGACTATTTCGGCCTACTAAAAGATGGCTGCCGACTGAATCCTAACCAAAGTACATGACTTCATAAATTGAGCAATGGAGAAGGCGCCTGCACCGACTTCGTCGTGGCCTTTCCATGAACTATCGAACCAGGTCCATGAAGACTATCCTGGGTGAGACGCCAATGTCCCTGAACATGGAGCAATTGTTGCCATTTGGGAACCAAAAGCCACCTATTCACAATAGACTGATACTTTCCTGACCTGGGAACAGCCTTTCCCATGCGCCTAGTTTATTCATCATCCGTATGTGAAATTTGGAGAATGTTTCTTAATTGTATTGGGATGTGGCTGAATTCAGCCAATCAGGGGCCTGGAAATAAAGAAAAATGTTACTGTTATATGAAAATTTGGTATAAATATTAGTAGTCTAGAGAGGGAAATGGCCGCTATTCCTTAGCGCGAGACGCGCTCTTGACCCTAGCTGATCGATGCTACTCTACGCGACATTTTATGCTGCTCTTCACTAGGAGATCGTATGCTGACGGAAGAGGACGGGACTTTAGGATTCAGATGAACTCTTTGAGGACCGGTGCTGACTTAAAAAACGACAAATAGCCAGAATAGGTAAATATGACAAAAGATAATATGGCATTGTTAGGATTTAACCTGCAATTTAATTAGATAAAGAAAAATCATTATTTGAAGAACTGTGTCGGGTGATTATTTCTTGTAATATTTTATTGATTAATATGAGAGCTAAAGTGATTTCCATCAAATTCCAAATCAACTAAATGATGTATTTGACCTCCGGATGGAGGAACTGTTAGGGTAAGTCAATAGATGTGTTTCCTCTATCCAAAGTGAACAGCTGTAGTTCGGGATCAGGATATCTCCTCTGTAAGGCACGGATGGTTTGAAGAGAATGAATGTTGGTGTTATGGGCCCCACCAGCGTGTGATGTGTGTATGTGTGTGTGACTGAGAAATCATTCCGTCCGTGGAAGCAGGGGGAGATTTTGTGTTCTGAACTGCACCATTATTTCTCGTAGCAAGATGATGGTTTTTATTGTTTTGGTTTGATGATTTGGCATGTATATAGCTTATTGATTATTGATTGGTATTGATATATGTACTAACACTATATGTTGAAGTCGTATTGATTTTTATGTTGTCTGTACGGCTTCTGGGAGGTAGGAAGTCGGGAATTGGTAGCAGAGCAGGGATAGGTGCTGCTCTGGGGAAAGACGGAATTGTGGTTGCCAGTAGGTACACGGGAGAAACGTGTGACAATTGAAGTTACACGGCGCATTGTCTGGGTTCGATTCGGTAGCATTGCTGAGTGTTACCATTAGTGATTTTCTGTGTGAATAAGGCGTGAATGATAGCAAAGGGTTACCTGTGAAATTTTGGTCTTAGGTACCAGGAAACCAATTGGGATGCCGATAACGCTTATCACTAAAAAGGTAGCAGGTGTTCTCTGAGCTTGTTAGAAGGACGAAGTAGAGGTAAGCGCTGCTTTGTTAACGTATGTTATAATTCTGTAGTAGGACAGACTGTTCGCTGTTCTCGGAAAAGGCAGGATTCTGTGTGAATGAACTATATTTTCTTGCATGAAAGAGCGTGAATGAAAATAGCATTCGGATTGATTGCGGAACTCTGGTTTTATCTCTCAGGAGCATTGCGTTTCCACCTATGTGTTTTAATTCCGGAGAAAACAGTTAATTGATGCTTGATAGAAGGGTGTGGTAGAGGGATGCGCTACTTTGCCAACGGACGTAATGATTCTGTAGTAGGGTAGAGGTAAGCGCTGCTCTCGGGAAGACAGAATTCTCGTGGAAAAGGTCTTTTGCTATTCTGTGGTTAGCGGAGCAGACAATGGAGATGTTTGTATGTTGTAACTACCGAGTATTGTAAAATCGAAACAAATTCTACCGAGTAGTTTTGTAAAGGAGGGGTAGAGTGTAGACAGGAGACAGGAGCAGGAGCTGCTGCAGCGACTGTTGACGTCAGGAGGACCGCGCTGGCATTGGACAACTAGCCTGTGACGTAGACACTCCAGGATTGGTGCGTTAGTGTGAGCTGCGCTGGGATTGGAGGTTGTGACAGTGACATAGACGCTCCAGGATTGGTGCGTTAGTGTGAGTCGCGCAAGGATTGGAAATTGTGACAGTGACGTAGACGCGCCGGGATTGGTGCAGGAGTAAGAGTCGCGTTGCTATTGGACTAAAGATCGTACAGTTGTAGAAACGACTAAAGAGTTCACGAAAGACAGGAAGATGTATTATCATTCACCCGAGAAAAAGAAAAAGTCGGTGTTCAGTAAACTAAGAAATTGGTTTGTGAAAGACAAAGAGATTGTGACTAGGGAAGCACAGTTACTTCCCCCAGCAAAAACCCCCACATCCTTCATGGTTGCGAAATATGGGTACCATACGTGCATCTGGTTAGACAATTGGGCGAAGTATACAAAGGAAGACGGAGTTCTAGCGTTTCCAGAGGATGGGTCCTTTAATTTGGCAATATTGAGGAACTTACGGGAGAGGATGATGAGCTTAGATCCGCGACCTAGGCCTACGCAGTTTGAGGCATTAACAGAGTGGGAAGATGAGATGCATGAGCGAGAGAAACAGAGAAATGGCAGTAGGTACCGGTATATGTTTGGATGGCCAAACGATCGCGATACTCATTGTGATCGAATGAGAAGGTGGCGAGATGCTAGTATGACTGAAGGATTGTTTCCCGTTAGAACAGAAGGAGAAAGCGGAGGAAGGAAATGCCTAGAAAAGAAAAATCATGTAGAAACCCGGAGGTATGGGGCTAACGAAACGGACGACGATGTCCTAGATGATATGTTTTACAAAAGTCCACCTCCATACAGGCAGGAACCAGAAACGCCAACCGCAGATACACCAGTGAGGGAGACTCTGAGAATAATTAAAACAGAAGTTGTGACCCCAGAAGTAAAAAGAAGAAATTCTCTTAAGGAAAAGGGAAAGGAAAATAGGGCAGAGAGTGAAAATTCTAGGGAACTAGCAAAAACTACATTAGAATTGACAGAGAAAATAAGAGAATTGACGAAAAATCTAGAAGCAGTTACAGTCCCTGTGGCCATAGGTCCTGTAATGCCTATTTTTTAGAAGCAGAAAGACAGTGAGGACGGACTAACAGTCCCGTATGTGAACAATAGACAGGAAGAACAGCCCCTGATGAGAGCAAAAGAGAATTCCTGGGGACATACTATGGGTAAAGGTGAATCGCATGTGTCAAAGAACCCATTTTATTGTCCTGATACTGCCGAGAGAAGCAGAATGGTAGGAGGATCAATATTAGAACCACAGAGATTAACAGAACCAGGGAATGTAGAGAAATCAGTGAGCATAACTACTGAAGAATTGAATGAATGGCTGAAAGGCTTGCAGGATAAAGAAAAAGAATCTCATACCATTGATGTGGCAGAATTACGGATGGTATTGGAAGAGTTGATTGTAGGGACCATCCCCACAGAAAAGCTGAAAAATTTCCAAGATGAGGAATTGCTGTTCTTATGCAAAAGTGTCACTTGGAGAGCAAAGAATTTACATGACAGACTAGCAGAAATAGCGAGTGAAATGGGAATCGACATGGACAAGGTAAAAGCTTTACAGAAGCCATACCGAGTGGATTTCACAGAAAAAGACATTGAGAATCTGGACGCTGAAGGACGAATAGGGCAGATTAGGGACATAATCACGGTATTGAGGAAATGGGGAGATGTGGACAAGTGGAAGAGCAGGTGGTATAGGAAGCGGGATGACACCTCAGACAGAACATTTCCAGCGTTTCCTGTGAGAGAAAAGGAGAAGGTGGTGATGGAGTTCCCTATGAGAGAGATTCCAGGAGGGGGATATGTGCATGTCCCATGGACCAGACAGGACATTTTGTCATTTACAAATGACTTCCCTCGATTACGGGAAAAGCCGGTCGAGTGGTACAGACAGGTAAACAGATTTGTGAAATTGTCAAAAGTGCTGTGGATTGATTTGAATAGTCTGTTTGATATAATAGTGCCAGCAGACTTGTGGGCAGAATGTAAGATAGTCATAGATTGGCCAACCAAAGAATACCCGAGAGATCCCAAAACAGGAGCCCCAGACCCAGAGGTAATGAAGAAATATGAACAGGTCATGGTATTCTTGAAAAACAAAGTGCCTCCAAAAGAAACAGACTGGGTTAAAATAGATCGAACACATCAGGAAGCGAAAGAGTCAGTCCACACGTACTATGAGAGGCTAATTTTGGCTTTCAAACATTTTAGTGGGGATGACAGTCTGGGAGAGAAGGACCTGAGTCATTTTGTGTACAGATTTGTGTATGGTCTGCGTCCCGAGATTGGGGACATGATTAAGCAGCACACCGTGGACTGGTAGAGCAAGAAAATAGATGAGATCCTGAGGCATGCTAAATACTTTAGTGATGAGATTGAGGCAAAGCAGCGAAAGCTAAAAGAAAAGGCAATGTGGGCTCAAGTAAAGGGTGCGGAGAGACAGGAAGCTCAGTTTATAGAACAAGCTAATAATCCAGGCATTAAATCAAAATTTGGCCCAGGAAAAGGAAAGGGTAATATAGAAGAAGCCGAGGAGAAGTTCCCCTGTCACAATTGCGGAACATTAGGGCACTGGAAATCCGAGTGTAAATATCCACCAGGTACTAACAATGAAAATCCGTCATTGAATCCACAGGTGCAGTGTGAGGGAAGTGGCCCACCGCCGCAACAGCAGAAGGCTGTTAATCCACAGAATCAGGTGCCAAAACCGCCCTTACCACAGAGCCAGAGCACACAGAAGTATAGTAAAGAGACGGGATTCTACAATGAATAACAGGTAAACAAACCGCAACGCGCGAGCGCTGTGTCACAGTATTTGCTGCAAAATGATGAAAGTGAGCCAGAAGAGATTTATTGACGGTGCCGAAAAGAGGAAGCAGGGTGCGTACTTGGCGCATCTCTAGAAATAGATCAGACAGGACCATTTATGGATGGGAAAGTTAATGATGAAAACATTACTTTTCTAGTAGACACTGGAGCTACACGATCCACTGTCAGATCAGCAGATGTGAAAAATCTTCCTCTTTCAGATGAGACAATCCAAGTAGTTGGTGTGTCTAATACCCAGGTTAAAACGTACCTTACTGTTCCTGTAAAGGTCAGAATAGGGAAATTTTCAGACATGCATCGATTTGTGATGTGTGACACCAGTCCTGTGAATTTACTAGGAAGGGATTTGTAGTGCAAGATGAATTGCACCATATTCTGTACACCAGACGGAATAGCCTTTGAAACACCAGATGAAGATGTTCTGTATAAAATGACCATAGCTAACCGAGAGTGTGAGGTTGCTGGACCCTATGCAGTATTCAATCCAGATGAATTGCCCCCAGAATTGAAACAGACAGTGAAAGCAGCAGTCTGGGATTTGGAGAAGATGTAGGCCTGATGAGAAATGTAGACCCAGTGAGAATCTCTGTAAAGGAAGGAGCAGTTTACCCAAACATTCCACAATACAGACTGACACCTGAAATAATAGCAGGAGTAACCCCTTTGATTGAGAAAATGATCCAGCAAGGAGTGTTGAGGGAGATAATGAGCAGTCCATGTAATTCGCCTATCATGGGACTGAAAAAACCGAGTGGGAAATTCAGGATTGTGCAAGATTTGAGAAAGATTAACAAGATTGTCATCTCATGTTGTCCAATTGTTCCAAATCCCTCAGTAATTTTGTATCAGATCCCACATGATGCAGGATGGTACACAGTAATTGATTTGTGTCATGCTTTCTTTTCCATTCCGTTGCATCAGGACAGCCAGCCGCTTTTTGCATTTCGGTTTGGAGACCGTATTTTGGCATGGTGCCGAATCCCACAGGGGTACACAGAGAGCCCCTCCATTTTCAATCAGTTGTTAAACAAATCCCTGGAAAGTCTTACTATGCCTGAGAGTTCAGTTTTAGTCCAGTACATTGACGACCTATTGGTGGCGTCAAAAACACGTGAGGCCTGTGAAACAGACACCAAAGCTTTGTTAAATCATTTGGCAGATGGAGGACTGAAGGTATCTCCAACAAAATTGCAATACTGTAAGAAGGAAGTGACATACTTGGGTCATAATATCGAAAAAGGCCTGAGAAAAGTAACCATAGACAGGATCAGAATCATTAGAGGAATGAGAGCTCCAATGACCCAAAGAGAGGTGAGAATGTTCTTAGGAATGGTTGGTTACTGTCGTCAGTGGATAAGTAATTTCTCCCTGATTGCCAAACCATTGGTGAAATTGACAAAAAGTGAGGTAAAAGACCCCCTTGAACTGAACAAAGAAGAATTGGCAGCATTTAAACAGTTGAAGAACAGTCTTTGTGAAGCCCCTGCGCTGGGTATGCCAGACTATGGAAAAGAGTTTGAGCTATACTGTAGTGAGCGAAACGGATGCGCACTTTCAGTGTTAATACAGAAACATGGAAGGCAAAGGAGACCAGTGGCATATTTCTCGTCAATGTTAGATCCAGCGGCGATAGGTCTGCCAGGATGTCTAAAAGCAGTAGCGGCTACATGCCGAAGCCTAGAGCAGAGTGAGGGAATCGTGATGGGGTATCCAGTAAGAGTGTTTGTACCCCATAGTGTGGCGATCCTTTTAACAAGGAGTCGAACACAGTTCATGTCACATAGTCGGCTGACTAAGTATGAAAAGGTCATTCTAGGTGCAACCAATGTGAGTCTGGAAAGATGTGTGAATGTGAATCCAGCTACACTTTTGCCTGATGCAGAGAGAGTGGAGATAAGAGAAGAGGTTGATCATGATTGTCTGGATGTGCTTGACTACTGCAAAAAACCTCGTCCTGATATAAGAGATCTACCACTGCCAGAAAGTGATTATGTGTTTTTTGTGGATGGATCCTGTTTGAGAACGGATGAAGGAGTGTTGAGCGCAGCCTATGCAGTATGCACAGTTTCAGCAGTTATAGAAGCATCACCCTTGAAAGGAGTTAAATCCGCTCAGGTAGCAGAAATAGTGGCATTAACCAAGGCATGCAAAATTGGGAGAAATGCGAGAGTGACTGTGATGACTGATAGCCAGTATGGCTTCGGAGTTGTCCACGACTTCGGCCAATTATGGCTGCAAAGAGGTTTCCTGACCCCATAAGAAATGCAGAAGTGGTTGGAAAATTGCTTGAGGCAATACACATGCCCAAAGAATTGGCTGTGGTAAAATGTGCTGCACATGGACAAGGTAGTGATTACATCACTACCGGAAACCGTTTTTCAAATGACATGGCTCAGTATTGTGCCCGAAACAAATACTCAATTAATCGGTCAAAAGAAAGGGAAATGTCTTCTTGCTCCATAATGTTTACTAACGTTGTGGGAACATGGGATGAACTGAGACAGTTGCAGGATGAGGCAGTTGATGAGGAAATGAGGCAGTGGGTAAAAGCAGGATGTGCACCCAGGGAAAAGGATCATGTGTGGGCCTATCGGGATGGAAGACCAGTAATGCCTGATAGCATGATGTCAACCATGGCACGGATGTATCATGGCCAAGGACATCTGGGAAGGGATGCCATGATAAGGGCTTTCAAGCAGACCTGGTACAATCCAAAATTCAGGTTGATAGCAGAAAGTCTCTGTCAGAGATGCCTGACATGTCAGCA
Organism: Triturus cristatus; assembly: GCF_964204655.1. Lineage (NCBI taxonomy): Eukaryota > Metazoa > Chordata > Amphibia > Caudata > Salamandridae > Triturus > Triturus cristatus. The sequence goes on from NC_140586.1 coordinate 724,216,843, forward strand.
GTACAACCCTGGAAGGAAAACTGTGGTGAGTCTAGGCACCATAGGCCGGGAGGGAGGACCTTTCACCAGAATGCAAGTGGATTTCATTGAAATGCCCCCTTTTAACAAACTGAGGTATGTGTTGGTGGTAGTTTGTCTGTTCTCTAGGTGGGTGGAAGCATACCCGACCAGAAGAAATGATGGAATCACAGTGGCCAAGCTATTGTTGAGGGAATTCATCCCAAGGTACGGGTTCCCAATAACCATAGAATCAGACAGAAGAGGACATTTTTACAATGAGATCATGACATTGATTTGTGAAGCATTGGGTGTACAAAAAAAACTGCATTGTGCCTACCGACCAGAGGCTTCTGGTGTGGTCGAGCAAATGAATGGTACTATCAAAAACAGAATAGGGAAAATGTGTTTAGCCACAGGTATGAAATGGCCTGATGTCTTGCCTCTGGTTTTGATGACCATTAGGTCTACTCCAGACAGAACTACAGGTTTGAGTCCACACAAGATCATCATGGGACGCGCCATGAGACACGTGTTTGTACCAGTCAACAAGCTGATGAATATAACTGATGACATGATTTTGGATTACTGTAAAGGCCTGGCTGACGCAGTTCATTCTGTGTTTCACCAGGTTGGAGCGGATGCCACCACACTTGAAAAGAAACCAGCCCATGATTTGAGCCCAGGGGACTGGGTGAGGATAAAAGTCCACAGAAAAGAAAATTGCCTGGTTCCAAGGTGGGGAAGGCCAAGACAAGTCATCTTGACCACAACAACTGCTGTGAAGTGTGCTGGACTGAAAAACTGGATACATGCAAGCCACACTTTGGGAGTTCCAAATCCAGCAGATGGCATTGGAAAAGAATACTTTGACGAATCAGAATCAAGTGATGAGTCAAGCAATGAGAATATAAAGTCAAAAGAAAATCCTGAAGGGGGGAGAATGAGCCAAGACTAGTTCAGACCCCCAGAGAAGAAATTCTGAGGAAAAGATTGCAGATTTCAGATGGTTCAGATTCTGGAGATGAGCAAAACGCCAATGGTGAACACAGAAAGAAGAAAAGAAAAGAATGTCCAGTCAGAAGTAACATTTACACCAAATGAGAGAGTAGAAGAAATTCCACCTGAGAAAATACTGGAAGAAGAAGAAGGGACAGTCACAGAAAGAGAGGGACAGATTGCGGAAAAACCCCGAGGAGGTGTAGGGAACTGCAACACCCAGCTAGGTGAAGGGACAAGTAGTCAGCAGGGAGATTGCATGCCGGAGACCCGAGGAGGGACAGAAGTAGGGCCAACCCAAGAGGTGGAAAAGGAGATTTCTGAAAAGGAAAAGTCAAATGAGACAGAATCTGAGGACAGTGAAACTGAAATACCAGAGGGTCGAGTTCTGAGAAAGAGAACTTGGATTGAGGAAAGAAACGGCAAACCAAGAAGAAATGCTAAAGGTGATCTTTGGCCAAACAAAATTAAGAAGCTGAGATATCGATTGACACGAGTTAAACCCTCAGAGGCTGAACAAGTGAATGAAGTAACCAGTCAGCATCCAGAGAAAGAGGGAGAAACAGAAGTGTCAGAAGCAAACAAATGAGCAAGAAAACCAAACCAGAAGTATAAGTCACCTGAATGGACGTACGTGGCACTGCCAGAACAAAGGGAAGAGGCAGATAGTCAAGGAAATCCAGAGGAGACTTTGCTGAGATTGATAAAAGAAGAAGAAACAGGGGAAATCCTGAGAGTTATCTTATCCGACATCGGTGAAGAAGCGGAAGATCAGGAAATCCTGCATGTGGATGATGAAAAAGAAGTGAAAAACGACAAAAGGCCGAGCTGAGTAATTTAAATCGATCCTTGTAGGAATACACAGGATTGAAAAAAAAATTGAAGTATTTGGATCACCTGATAAGGTCGTAGATCTTGTAGGAAAGCTAACAAGATGGCTAACATAGATGATAACAAGAGTAGATGTACCTTCATGAGAAGATGGTGCAAGACATGTTGTTGTTGTACAGGATTATTAATGCTTCTTTGGAGCGTACTCACTCTTTTGATCTCTTTCAAAGTAACTTTAGATACCCTAGCAGGACATACTGAGAATATGACTAATATAGTGAAAAGCTCACAAAAAGTAATACCAGTTAGAACAAGCACAGAGCATGTGCATCAAGATAGGTCAATAACTGATTTTTCTAGCAATGTGTTTTCAAAATTATTGTATGAATATGTAAAAACAATGGACGTAAGGGATTGCTATGTATGTATGCAATTACCTGCATCTGTTTCAGAAGGGGTGACTTATCATCACCTCCCAGCTACTTATGGAATAACATGTAGCGTTTTAACTAGTATATTTTATCAAGTAGGAAAATTAAAGTATAATTTCTCTACTATAGATAATATTCTTGGACGATTGCCCATGAATAAAGAATTAAATCCAGCTAAAGATGCTAATGTATTAGGAGAAATTTTTATAGAGACTAAAGGACTAACTCTAGAATATATTTTTAAGAACAATTTAACTTGCAGTTTGAAAACCGAAGAGAAAACATTTTTGGATATGGTTGAAGAGAGAAGATTGAAAATACACAAGAATGCAGAGGGACATAAGGAAGGGGAAAACATTTGGGAAATAGATGGGAAAAAGGAGACACCGGGTGGAGTTAAACCGACAATAGCGATAGACTCACCCCAGAAAGGCAAATTATGCATCATGAGGGAAAGATCCCAATATGATTATATTTATATAGGGACAAGTGAGTGTCATGATACATATTTCATTGCATCCGGATGGGGATTTAGAGGTGGAGAAGATCCAGTTTTCCCTGGACTGTACTATATTTGTGGGAACAAGGCTTACTACAGGTTGCCCGACCATTGGTATGGCACATGTTATGTTGGCCTGGTCTTTCCAAAGATTTTTCACATGGATAGAGTAGAAAATAGTGGACCAAATAACCTACTAATGCGTAGCAGAAGAGAAACTTGGTTAGAAATTGTAGGTGATATTTTTGGAGCCTTGATACCAGCAGTGGGAATATCTTGGAATGCAAATAATATTCGGAAATTGTCAACCATAGTGGATCGCTTGTCCACAAGCACCGCTGGTGGATTTCTCTTGGTAAACACTGAGTTGGTTGCCATGCGTGCTATGATTATGCAAAATCGACTTGCCCTTGATATCTTATTGGCAAAAGAGGGTGGAGTCTGTGGAATGCTGAAAGTTCAACATTGTTGCACTTACATTCCTGACGAAAGCAGAGATCTAAAAGTCTATATAAAGAATATAACAGAATTGCATGATGAAATAAAACCACTGGAGGTTGAAAGTATCTGGACTAGAATTAGTAATAAAATGGCTGCTATTAAAGCTTTCTTAGGTAAATTAGGTAGTACTATACTAGGGAAAATATTATTTCCATTAACCTGTGTGATTTTCGTACTATTAATTCTTAGATTAGAATGTATGTGTTGTAGATATAGAAGAAATAAAAAGAAGGTTAAAGAAGAAATTTACAAAAAGAGGGAAAAGAAACCAGAAAAAGATCTCAATGAAATAGAATTGGAAGAGTGGAAGGAGAGTATGTATGACAAAACAAAAAGAGAAGACGAAAGGGAAACTGAATTTTAATTAAGCAAGAAGACATTTCAAATTTCTGTAAAAGGGGAAATAAATTGAATTTTTGTGGGTTTTGTGGTGATAAAATCACCAAAGGGGGGATTGATGGAGTAGGTAAAATAACATTTTTTAGTATACCCAATCCATTTAAATATGTCATATTAAAATGAATAATATTTTAATTCTAATGAATAATGGAGTGTTGTGATATTAAATAAATCAACCTTATTAAGCAAGAGAATACACGTGGGAATGCATTTGCATGGCTAAAATAATAAGTGAACTAAGTATGTATGCATATTAAATTTATATGTTTGGCTTAAGCAGTGTTAATGTGATTTGCGCTTAAATAAACCAGCATTAACGGCTTTAAATGTTGCATATGGCTAGGTAAATGCATACACATAAGTGTATTAGCAAGGGAATAACATTGTTTTAATCATTTCTATGTATTAATTACGATTTGTGTTTCTTTTACTTAAGTTGACTATTTCGGCCTACTAAAAGATGGCTGCCGACTGAATCCTAACCAAAGTACATGACTTCATAAATTGAGCAATGGAGAAGGCGCCTGCACCGACTTCGTCGTGCCCTTTCCATGAACTATCGAACCAGGTCCATGAAGACTATCCTGGGCGAGACGCCAATGTCCCTGAACATGGAGCAATTGTTGACATTTGGAAACCAAAAGCCACCTATTCACAATAGACTGATACTTTCCTGACCTTGGAACAGCCTGTCCCATGCGCCTAGTTCATTCATCATCCGTATGTGAAATTTGGAGAATGTTTCTTAATTGTATTGGGATGTGGCTGAATTCAGCCAATCAGGGGCCTGGAAATAAAGAAAAATGTTACTGTTATATGAAATTTTGGTATAAATATTAGTAGTCTAGAGAGGGAAATGGCTGATATTCCTTAGCACGAGACGCGCTCTTGACCCTAGCTGATCGATGCTACTCTACGCGACATTTTATGCTGCTCTTCGCTAGGAGATCGTATGCTGACGGAAGAGGACGGGACTTTAGGATTCAGATGAACTCTTTGAGGACCGGTGCTGACTGAGAAAACGACAAATAGCCAGAATAGGTAAATATGACAAAAGATAATATGGCATTGTTAGGATTTAACCTGCAATTTAATTAGATAAAGAAAAATCATTATTTGAAGAACTGTGTCGGGTGATTATTTCTTGTAATATTTTATTGATTAATATGAGAGTTAAAGTGATTTCCATCAAATTCCAAATCAACTACATGATCTATTCGACATCCGGATGGAGGAACTGTTAGGGTAAGTCAATAGATGTGTTTCCTCTATCCAAAGTAAACAGCTGTAGTTCGGGATCAGGATATCTCCTCTGTAAGGCACAGATAGTTTGAAGAGAATGAATGTTGGTGTTATGGGCCCCACCAGCGTGTGATGTGTGTATGTGTGTATGTGTGTGTGACTCAGAAATCATTCCGTCCGTGGAAGCAGGGGGAGATTTTGTGTTCTGAACTGCACCAGTAGCACCACAAGCCTTATAGCTGCAATGCCCTCGGCAAAAGAAAAGGGCAGGAATGAGCCATATCTCGGAAATACTTTGCATTCCTGTCATTTCTGCCAGCGCCCAAACTGCAGCTGAGCGCCAGCACGGGCACACTTGCACAATGTCTGTGTTGTTGGCATGATTGTTTTTTGAAAGGAAGGGATACCTTCCTTGACAAAAACAATCAGAGGAGGCATTTTCCTTGTTCTGTGTGTGCAGCAGATTGTAACACACGTGGAAAGAGCTAATAATAGTGAAAATGTAAACAATTCTACATGTCACGTCTGCTCTCGGAAGTTGTTTGTTTTGGTGCTGACCCAGATTCACGCTATGTTGTAAATCTGAGGCAGTGTCTAAAACCTTGAGTGTTGCTTGTGAACACCCACAGCAACACCAATGAAATGCCTCTTCCATGTAGAGTAAGGCATTGCCTTGCTCCATATTTACAAGGCAATGAAAAGTCTGGCAGGGTGGCTGTGCGTGGCCTTGTAAATATGGGCCGGCACAGTGCCTACGGGGTGTCACAAAAGTGATGTTTCAGCAGCGTAAAAGTGCTGCAGGGATATTGTAAATATGGCCCTTTGTTTTCTATAAGTGGGCTTAGAAACCAACTATTCCTTACGAGACAATCCCAAATTCAGCAATAGCACACAATAATGTCATTGAACAGGGAAACATCCTACTGCCTGACTTGGTGTATTTTGTATTACTTATTATCTACTAAAAAGAGACCCCAGTGACTTTAATTTAAATTCATGTATTCTTTTAATATTAATAATTCATTTTGAATCCCCATACTTATTTTTGGATCTAGAGCTTCAAATCAGATTGATTCCCAGCTAAACACCTAATTTCAGGAAAAATGCTTTAGCAGCAAAATATATTCATCATTTCACTAGAAAACTAAATATTAAATAGATATTCGACAATTTTTACTCCATTACTACTTCAAATACAACGGTAGACATTCTGACTACTGTTTAATATTTTATGATCAAGCACAATGTAATGACTGAAGAAATTATTTATGGAAGCTGCTAGACAGATTTAATCTATCTAAACTCATAGAATAAATGGCATATGAATTTTGCTTACCCAGTAGTCATGTTTCTGAAGTTAAAATATGCGTCATGTAAGGATTTGTACTTTTACTGACATTACTCTTGCACAGTCATTATTTCATGTCATCCTTCAATACTCCGTGTTAGACCCTGCATATTCTATCCCTTTGAAAATTGGCAATAAAAGGTAAAGAATATGGAACAAGGCATGGATCTCTGCCATTTCCTGCTTTCTTTAGGTACATCTACTGTGTACACAGTGTCTATTTACTGTGTCAACTAGTTAAAACATATGATCTAGTTAGACCTGTCAGCATTAGAGTGTCTTCCTCCAAACCTTTGACTTTCATCCCTCTTATTTTTCCTAACATTGTTTTTGCTGTGCTGATGACTCTGAGCACTTTACCACAATTTATAATGTGCTAAAGTGCTTGTGCTCTCTCCAAATGGTAGAATTGGCTGACACCCAAATGGCAAATTTAAGTTAATTGTAAGTCCCTAGTAAAGTGGCACTACCTGTGTCCAAGACCTGTACATTAAATGCTACTAGTGGGCCTGCAGCACTGATTGTGCCACCCACCTAAGTAGCCATTTAAACATGTGTTAGGTCTGGTATTAGGTATGCAATTTCAACCTGTGTGTGTAGTTTTAAACTGCCATTTCTACCTGCCAATAAAAACCTTTTTCCATTCCCAAACCTTCCTTTTTAATACATATGTCACCCCTAGGATAGGCCCTGGACAGCTCAGCGGGAAAGATGCAGTGAATTTAAAACATTGAGCATCAGAGCTGGACTGGCCGTAGCGGGCACCGGGCAATCCCCCCGTGCGCCACACTGGTGGGGGCCGTTTTTGTTACAGGGCAGTTTTTTGCAGCATAGCTGCAAAATCGGCCCTGTAACAAAATCGGCCGAAAAACCGGCCCTGGCAAAGAGCTCGGCCGCACCCCAACCCCCCAGGGGGGCCGGCCGAGCACTTTGTCAGGGCCGGTTTTAGTTCCCAGTCCGGCCCTGTTGAACATGCACTTTAAATTTTTCATTTCCAGGTAGTGAAAAATGTTTAAATAGTTTTTTCACTACTGAAAGGTCTGCCTCTTCCAAAGGACAATATTGGAATTACGTATTACATTTAAAAAGCTCTAACTTCCAAATGTTAGCAGAGTAACCAGTTCATGTTTGGGTTTTTTGGAAATGTAATGAAAAATCCTCTCTTACGGTAAAGTCTGATTCTAAAGTACAATTTTGAAAATACTACTTTTAAAAATCAAGCATGTTCCTGCCTAATGCCATTTAGAGCCTACAGCCTGTCTCTGGGCCACATGCCTGGGTGTAGTTGACAGTTGGGTTTTTTTTATTCTTCCTAGACAGCAACACACAATAGAGAGCTTAGTTGTGCCTGTTTGATCCATCTCTGGCAGGATAGGAGGGTACAGCTGGGCACAGCCCTGCTTACAATTGAATAGACTGTGCCCTGCCTCCACACAAATGACTGCATACCCCCTTTAGTTAGTCTAGAGCCAGGGCAGGTAAGGCAGGAAACCTGGGCACTTCAAAGAGAAACCTCTAGAAGATTCTTCCACTTCGAAAGAATGCCCAGTAATAAATAATGGACCTCAGACACCAACCCCTCAGTACACTTCTGAACCTGTGGAGGTTCTGCCAGGAAGAAGGACTGCTGTGCTGCTGAAAGGACTGCCACTCTGCTGGACTGCTGTTCTGAATAACTGCTGCCCTGTTGTGCTGACCTGCTGCACTCTTGCATGGGTGGGAAGGACTGGACCTGCATCTGTTGAGCCCAGGACCACCAGAGTGACTCCAAGGGCTAGTTGGCTGGTCTCCTGACAAAAGCCTCAGGAACAGAAGACTCCAACAACCTTGAACCCAGCACCTGGACTCTGCCATCTGAGAGTCCTACCATGCCAAGTGGTGCCACCCCAGCCCTGGACCCTTGGAAGTGGGCCTGAAAGTGCTCTGCCAGCCCACCTGTGGATCAAACAGAATTGATGCAACTTCTCGGCTGCACGGCGCAACACTAAGCAGAACAAACACATTGCTTCTGCTGCAAAGATTCTCCCAGTACAAGGACTCCGCATCAACCATGCAGCCCGCATCTCGACCAACGGTGTGTGACCATCCTCAGTACAGGCCCTCGCATCGCAAATCTCTTGTCGATGGCAGCCTCGACTATGATGCAGGCTCTTGCATTGCAGCCTTGCAGCTCCTTTGAACAGATTCACCGCCCCAGCTGACAACACATCCTGAACGCAGGACTTCACATTAACCAGAGTTTAAGGTACTTTAGTTTAGCTGGCTCAACCGGGCCCCTGTAGCTGACTCACGCTCCATCGCTGCTGGCGTGAACTTGTGACTTTGTTCCGGTCTGGCACGACCAGCTATACACAGTTGACTGTTTGTACTTTTTGGCTCTATTTTCACCTAAATCTTTAAAATTGCATATCTTCAGTTCTACTGATTGGGTTTTTATCACTTTGGTCTTGTTTCATTTATTGAATTTTCCATCCTGGTTTGGGATCTTTTTGTGGATTGTGTTCACTGAGTTGCTGTTTAAACTGTTCACAAATACTTTACACAATGCCTCTATGTTAGAAATGGGGGTTTCTATTTGGCAATGGTTTGTACCTTTGTACAAGTAGGGGCCCTTCTTTCTAGTCAGGATAAGGAGGATACAATACTGAAATAACCCCTGCTCGCCCCATTGGTAGCTTGGCACAAGCAGTCAGGCTTATCTCAGAGACAGTGTGTAAAGTATTTGCACATAACAAACAGTTACACATTGAAAACACTACAAAAGGACACCACACCAGTTCAGAAAATATCCAATATTTTTATATATCCAAAACAGGACCAAAACGACAAAAATCCTACATACAATACTTAAAAAATATGCACTTTGGAAGAATACTTTAAAAGCACAGTTCCTTGAAGTCGGTAGCTCCATTCGGTGCTACCGCTGTGCTGTAATCAACAGAATCCAACAGTTTCGTCTGTCCGGGAGGCGACAGAGCTGGTTGCGTGAAGATGGCGTAGGTCAGTCCAGACTACGGTCACGGAAGTCACAGTCAGCCTGCAGCAACGTCATCAGTGAGACCAGGATGGCGAAGTGAAACGAGGTGGTATGGAGTGCGGTGCCCACAGGTCCCAGTGCAAGCAGCAGCTCGGTGTCGGTGGCAGCGGTATATTGTTGTCGGTGAGACCAGGTTTGCGGTGCTTTCTGCGGTGCCTTCAGGACATGGAGCCAGCAACGGAGCAGGTGAAAAAGCCGGTTGCTTTTCCCGTCTATCTGGCACTGAAAAATGGTTCCAGAAGTGGTACCCAGAGGTTGTTGAAGTCGTTGCAGTCCCTGAGACTTCAGAATAGGAGGCAAGCTCTACTTCAAGCCCTTGGAGATACTTAGCACAAGTAAAGAAAGTTCAGTCCAGTCCTTTCACTGCCCAAGGCAGAAGCAGCAACTGCAGACCAACCCAACAACACAACAGCATAACAAAGGGGCAGTACTCTTACTGGCCGCTCTTCCAGCTTTTATTCTTGGCAGATTCCTTGATTCCAGAGAATTTTAAAGTCCTGGTGTATGGGCCCCAATATTTATATTCAAAATTCCTTTATTCTCTCAGGCAGAGAGTGCCTGTCCTTAGTCCAAACCAGTTTCGTCCTCTATTGCCCAGCTTCCCAGCAGGAGGTGGAGACAGCATTGTCCAAGGCAGACTGGGCATATTCAGGTGCAAGGGAAATCTCCGCCCACCACTCTAAATGCAGACCATTCCTATTCAGGTACTTATGAAAACTCCTCCTGCTACTCTGAATGCAGCCCAGGTCTATTCAGCCCAGCCCTGACTCATTCAGGAATGGCAGGGCACACATCAACCCCCCCCACCAGTGGCTGTCTGAGGGAATGCACATCCCCAACCCCTGTCACTCCAAAGCCAGACAGTCAATACACAAACCAGCAGAGGCACACAGAATGGCTAAGCAAGAAAATACCTACTTTCTCAAATTTGGTATTTTCAAACACTGATCATAGAAATCATCTTTAATGAAAGATATCTATAGATATATTTTGGGAGATAACCTACATGCAGTTCGAGGCCATACCTATAGATATATATATATATATATATTCATGTGATCAAGGCCACAGAGTTGGCTGAAATGCATAATGACCGCTTGCACTATCTAAATTAATAAAGCACGTTATTTCGACTCGCAGGACAGCGTATTCCTGAGTCCGCTTTCTCTACTTGGTGCATGCATGCAGCCTGGAGTTTAAATCGATATATATATATATATATATATATATATATATATATATATATATATATATATATATATATATATATTAATTATCCAAAGATGCGGCACTCGGGAAGGAGGTAATTTCAAACAGTGCTTTATTGTTTGCACAGCTCAACCAACGCGTTTCAGCCTAACGGCCTTGCTCACGGTTAGTGAGTCCTTCTTCTATGGCACTATATATACATCCAACTAGCCGTAGTATGGCATTGTGGGAAATGTAGTGCAATCAAAACAATGTTGTGCAATTTAACTAAAAGAAAAACGATCATATATTATGATTAACAGGTAGATGAATTAGCATCAAAGGTCTTGGTATAGTACCTAAAACGCAAAGGTATACAAACAACAATGTGGGTCATAGAGCGTATTCAGCCTCGTATCTTTGTATAGTACAAGGTATTATCAGACGGCGGAATATCTGGGCTCAGAAGGTAAAGAGTAAGTAGGAGAGAGTACTGTGTAGTGTCAAAAAAAGAGAAAAAAGAATCAGTGCTTAAAGTACATGGGAGAGGGAAAGAAAAAGTGAAAAAGAGAAAAACTGAAAAAAGGGGAGGATAAAAGAGACGGGATAAATGCTGTTGTCTCAGAGTGACATTGATGGCTGAGGGAAATTGAGTCTATGCCAAGTGCACGTAAAGTTCTTCGTCATTGTTCATCCCTGTCGGGGTCTTAGTTTGTAATCTGATAATATAGCGGGATTCCAACTGTCGCAGTTTTTTAGTTCTATCGCCACCACGTTCATTTAGCGTGATGGTGTCAATTCCATAGTAGCACATCGCTCGCCAATCTCCTTTTTGGCATGTTAACATGTGTTTAGCAGTTGCATATGTGGTATCCTTATTCTTGACTGCTTGGATGTGTTCCAGAATACGCTTTTTGAGTGGACAGATAGTACTACCTACGTACTTGTGACCGCAGGTGCATTCAATGATGTAAATGGCAAATTTGGTATTGCAAGTTATTCTTTTACTTAATGTTATAGTATTTCCATTTGGCTCAGCAATGTGTTTCACGTTTTTTCCAATTTTGCAAGCCTTGCAAGAGTTACATTTAGTAAACCCATTTTGTTGTATAGTTAGCCAGCTAGTTTTTTCTTCCTGAACGAAGTGGCTCTTGACAAGCATGTCCTTCAGTGATTTCGTTTTTCTGTACGTTACTGTCGGTGTTACTCCAGCAAGTTTGCCAATGTCAGGGTCTTTTGTGATCAAGTGCCAATGCTTTTTAATTTTACTCATAATGAGCGCACTTTCTTTGCTGTACGTGGTGATAAACCTAGGAACTTGTTTTTCATCTTCAAAAGTTGGTTTGGTTTTGGGCATAAGAGTATCCGCTCTTGTTTTGGCATCAATTCTATTCTTATTCCGCTTTAGGATGGATTCAGTGTAGCCTCTTTGTTTGAGCCTCTCCATGGATTCATGTATTTGGCTCTCTGCATCTTCTGGTTTAGATCAGTTACGCTTGAGTCTAATGAATTCTCCAAAGGGAATACTGTTCAACAATGGTTTGGGGTGAAAGCTGGTTCCATGTAAAATGCTATTAGTAGCCGTTTTCTTCCTATAAAGAGTTGAATGGATCTGGTTGTTCTCGATATAGATCAGAGTGTCGAGAAATGGAATCTTCGATCTGCTCATCTCAAATGTGAAAGATAGGCCAATGTTGTTATCATTCAGTTTGTCAAAATAATTTCGAAAGTCCCCATCTGTGCCATTCCAGATGAGGAACAGGTCGTCGATGTAACGAACCCATAAGATGATTTTGTCCATTTCTTCCTGATTGTCTGAGTTCCAGGCTATTGTCTTTTCCCACCATCCCATAGTGATGTTAGCGTAATTTACAGAAAAGGAAATGCCCATTGCCGTTCCACACATTTGTTTAAAAAGTTCTTTGTTAAAACAGAAGATGTTGTTAGTAAGACATATCTCGATCATACTGAGTAACATTTGTGTGTGCTTCATTTCAGTTATATTCCTTTGTTTTAAAAAATAGGTACAAGCTTGCATTCCCACTTCATGGCGTATTGACGTGTAAAGAGACACAACGTCTATGGTGACTAATAGGTATTGGTTGTTCCAGGAAGTTCCATCTAGGATCCGGAGGAAGTCACCAGTGTCCCTGATGTAGGAGCTCATACTCTGGGCGATAGGGGCAAGAAAATGATCCACATATTCTGAGATGTTTTCATACAGTGATTGACATGAAGAGACTATCGGTCTGCCTGGTGGGTGATTCAGGGTTTTATGAATTTTGGGTAAAAAGTAAATGGTCGGTATGACCGGAAATTCATTTGTTAGGAATTTGAGTTCTTCATCGTTAATTAAGTTGTCCTTATGCCATCCTGTTAGTTTGGTCTCTAGTTCATGTAGCATTTTATTCATCGGGTTGGTAGTAATCCTGTTGTAATTTGTGGAATCATTTAATTGTCTGTATGCTTCAACTAGATAGTCTGTGGTGTTTAACAGTACGGTGTTACCACCTTTATCAGCGGGTTTGATAGTTAAGCTTTTGTCTTGCATCAGGTGTTTGATTGCTTCCCTTTCTTTTTTGCTTAAATTTTCTCTGTCGGTGTTGTTTCTGGTATTTCTGATTTTGTTAAGTTCGTCAATTATGGCTTCACTGAATTGGTCAAAGCGATTCCCAGGTGGTAAAATAGGGCAATACTTAGACTTTCTTTTTAGCCCACTGTTAGTTCTCTTATCCGTTTCAATTGACAGATGGTCCAAAACTTGTTCTTCTGTCATGTCGTCATCTTCTAGATTGTATAAGAGGTCAAAAATAGTTTTTAAATCAGTAGCTTGATCGATGTTGAGCGTTGGATCCGAATTGGATGTCTGGTCATTATTGTGAATAGGATCAATTGGTAAGGCTTTAGAGGTTTTATTGGCATGAACTTTAGCTAGTTTAAGCTTGCGGATGTATTTATATAGGTCTATTCGCACTTTTGTGTGGTCAAAGTGGCTTTCTGGGCAAAAAGATAATCCTTTGTTCAAAGCAGAAGTTTCTTCAGGTGTCAATATGTGATTTGAGAGATTGATAATTAGGTTGACATCATTCATTTCCGACTTCGTAGTGGATATTGTCTTTTTGCGTTTTGCGCGTCTGGTTTTTCTAGTGCTTGCGAGGCATTCTCCCCTCGTCCTCGTCCGCGCCTTTGGTACCTTCCGCGGCCTCTTCCTCGTGTTAGGGTTTGGTCTACATGCATCAGGCGCATTTCCTCTAAAAAATTGGTTTTTGGTCCAGGTGTAGCCCCAGTGTGTAATTCTCCCTCACTGAGGTCTGATTCGCTTGCCGTTGTGCTGCCTGTAGCTCCCAATGTGTTCACTGGGTAATTCTTCTTTAGTGTTTCAAATCGTTTGGCAAAAGTCAGGATTCTGCCATACCGGTAATCCTGTTCGTCTCTAATGAATTTGCGTTTTTTCCGCTCTTGGATTTCATTTTCATAATTTTCTAATCTTGATTCCATTTCTTTACGCAATTTAGTAATTTCCTCCACATTAGTATGTGCTTGTATCAGTATCTCCAATTCATCAAGCTGATTGGTGATTTCAGTTAAATCGATTTGAGCGTGCTTGATTAGAATTCGCATCATATTTGCAGAACACTGGGCGTTGTTCTCTGCCCATTCCTCAAGAAGATCAATTTTGGTGTCCGGATGTGTAGGCATAGTGAAAATGCGTAGCCCTCTTGGTACTCTCTTGACTTCTAAGTAGTTCTCAAGGGCAAGTATCTCCCAGCTCTTATTTATCTCCCTTCTATACAGTTTTTCTGCTTTATTGAATTGCTGCTTAATCGTAAGGTCAACTGATGGGACTGATGGAATTGGTTCTTTAGCAGCGTCCCCTGTTGTACTCTCAACGATTTTAAACAAAGTTGCCGCCGTAGTTGCTCGTCTACCTTTGCGAGCTTCCATCTTTCTGTATTTTCGGATCGAAAAACACTTTGAGCTGTGTGTATGTTTTGTATGGCTGTGATCAGTCTGATCTCGCTTCCCTGCCGGTTTGAGAGGAGGCCCCCGTTGTATAAATACACAAATCGGGTCGTGTGCGTCCAACTTCAAAGTAAAGGCCGCTTCGAGAAATGCGCTAAATTATCAGGCAAGTGTCACTCACCTTGGTGAAGGCTCCCGTAAATTAAATTACGCTAACATCACTATGGGATGGTGGTAAAAGACAATAGCCTGGAACTCAGACAATCAGGAAGAAATGGACAAAATCATCTTATGGGTTCGTTACATCGACGACCTGTTCCTCATCTGGAATGGCACAGATGGGGACTTTCGAAATTATTTTGACAAACTGAATGATAACAACATTGGCCTATCTTTCACATTTGAGATGAGCAGATCGAAGATTCCATTTCTCGACACTCTGATCTATATCGAGAACAACCAGATCCATTCAACTCTTTATAGGAAGAAAACGGCTACTAATAGCATTTTACATGGAACCAGCTTTCACCCCAAACCATTGTTGAACAGTATTCCCTTTGGAGAATTCATAAGACTCAAGCGTAACTGCTCTAAACCAGAAGATGCAGAGAGCCAAATACATGAATCCATGGAGAGGCTCAAACAAAGAGGCTACACTGAATCCATCCTAAAGCGGAATAAGAATAGAATTGATGCCAAAACAAAAGCGGATACTCTTATGCCCAAAACCAAACCAACTTTTGAAGATGAAAAACAAGTTCCTAGGTTTATCACCACGTACAGCAAAGAAAGTGCGCTCATTATGAGTAAAATTAAAAAGCATTGGCACTTGATCACAAAAGACCCTGACATTGGCAAACTTGCTGGAGTAACACCGACAGTAACGTACAGAAAAACGAAATCACTGAAGGACATGCTTGTCAAGAGCCACTTCGTTCAGGAAGAAAAAACTAGCTGGCTAACTATACAACAAAATGGGTTTACTAAATGTAACTCTTGCAAGGCTTGCAAAATTGGAAAAAACGTGAAACACATTGCTGAGCCAAATGGAAATACTATAACATTAAGTAAAAGAATAACTTGCAATACCAAATTTGCCATTTACATCATTGAATGCACCTGCGGTCACAAGTACGTAGGTAGTACTATCTGTCCACTCAAAAAGCGTATTCTGGAACACATCCGAGCAGTCAAGAATAAGGATACCACATATGCAACTGCTAAACACATGTTAACATGCCAAAAAGGAGATTGGCGAGCGATGTGCTACTATGGAATTGACACCATCACGCTAAATGAACGTGGTGGCGATAGAACTAAAAAACTGCGACAGTTGGAATCCCGCTATATTATCAGATTACAAACTAAGACCCCGACAGGGATGAACAATGACGAAGAACTTTACGTGCACTTGGCATAGACTCAATTTCCCTCAGCCATCAATGTCACTCTGAGACAACAGCATTTATCCCGTCTCTTTTATCCTCCCCTTTTTTCAGTTTTTCTCTTTTTCACTTTTTCTTTCCCTCTCCCATGTACTTTAAGCACTGATTCTTTTTTCTCTTTTTTTGACACTACACAGTACTCTCTCCTACTTACTCTTTACCTTCTGAGCCCAGATATTCCGCCGTCTGATAATACCTTGTACTATATAAGGATACCAGGCTGAATACGCTCTATGACCCACATTGTTGTTTGTATACCTTTGCGTTTTAGGTACTATACCAAGACCTTTGATGCTAATTCATCTACCTGTTAATCATAATATATGATCGTTTTTCTTTTAGTTAAATTGCACAACATTGTTTTGATTGCACTACATTTCCCACAATGCCATACTACGGCTAGTTGGATGTATATATAGTGCCATAGAAGAAGGACTCACTAACCGTGAGCAAGGCCGTTAGGCTGAAACGCGTTGGTTGAGCTGTGCAAACAATAAAGCACTGTTTGAAATTACCTCCTTCCCGAGTGCCGCATCTTTGGATAATTAATGTGGTTTTCCGTGGCCAGGATCCGGCCCGCTATGCTGAGCACCCGCTGATAGTGTGCCCCGGAATTTGGATCCCTTTGTTTTGGATATATATATATATATATATATATATATCAAGCTCCAATTCTTCAAACTTTATTTCATAACCGAGATAGCAGCAGGACGCGTTTCGGCGTTCGCGCCTTTTTCGACTTGTTTTACAAGGTGCAGTTCATTCGAGTATGTTTATATCCGGTTCACTAATTCTAGTTCCGGTTCACTGATCATGGACAAAAACAAAAGACTTAACTATATTTGTCGATCCAATTACAATTACGAAGTAATGTTAATCACATTCACATTTCATGTAGTACAGTCCAAATGATATTTACATTTCCTATTAAATTCATCAGTGAAAATATAAACAAAAGTATATAGTAATCGACAGACGATCATTTCTGAGGCAATAGAAATATATCTTACATGAGTAGCTTTCAAAATTTAAAACAACCAAAACATAATTGAGCCCTGTATGGGCAAATTGAAACATAATTGCGCCCTGTATGGGCAGGCAAGATTCTTATAGTTATAGTTCTCATAATGATGAATCCAAGATCTGCGTTTAATTAAGGCCCTATATGGGCGATTTCAAACACGCAGATCAAGTGAACACCCAAATAATAGAAATAATAAGAGATTAGCCTATTGGTTACAGCATGGCAGAAATAATAATAATAGGTGATGAGTCCCCAGATATCCGAATATCTATACGCTACCCTAGATGACATGCCAGTTCTTCCTCTGTATTAAGACCATAAGGAGTAGTGGTTTGGAGGTCAATAATAAAACGGGATTCTAATCTTCTCAATCTAAGTTCCCGATTTCCTATACGGTCACTGATTGGAACGTGGTCCAGACAAAAGAATGCTAGTAAGTTTCTATCACTATTGTGATATTGAGCAAAATGTCTAGCCACAGGATATGAAGGATCTTGTTTTTCGATGGCTCGTGCATGTTCTAGGACGCATTTTTTAGTGGGGTGAATAGTGCTGCCAATATATTGCTTTGGGCAGGGACATGTAAGGCAATATACACAAAATGGTGTGTTACAAGTTAAAAATTTGTTGATATGCCTAGGTTTCTTCATTCCAGGAACATTGTATGCTAACACTTTTTTACTTTGCCTACACGCCTTGCATTTAAGACAAGGAAAAAAGCCGGTTACATTACTGATACGTTGAATGAACGGTGTGGGTTCATAATGGCTTTGGACCAGTTTATCTTTTAGAGATCTGCTCCTCCTGAATGTTATTTGTGGATAAGCTGGTAGGGAATCACCAATAACTCCATCTGATTTCAGGATATGCCAATTCCGACAAAGAATCTTTCTCAAGGCGTTAGTCTCATTAGAAAAGGTTGTGATAAACCTACAAGTATCTTGTTCTGTCTTTTCTCTTATACGATGGGTGCCCAATAGGGATTGCCTGGGAATTCTATTGACCTTAATTAAAGTTTTCATTAGTAGATTAGGGCAGTAACCTCGTAATCTAAATCTTTCAATGGCAGCAGATGCTTCATACTGGAAGTCCTCTTCACGAGAACAGTTTCTTTTTAAACGCAATAATTCACCGCAAGGAATACTGTTTTTCAGTGATTTTTGGTGGCTACTGTGCGCTTCCAATACCGAATTCCCTGCAGTCTCCTTTCTAAAAAGAGTTGTACAAATTCTCCCATCTTGGACAAAAACCTTAAGATCTAGAAAGGGAACTTGCTGCGTACTGAGCTGTCCACTTAGATGCAGATTCAGGGTGTTATTATTTAGTGCTGCAATATATTCTTCAGCCTCACTTTTGGGTCCCTTCCATAGGATGAACAGATCATCTATATATCTGTACCATAAGATGATATTTTTGGTCCAGTGATTGTATGTATCAGCCCAGGCCACCTGCCTCTCCCACCAGCCCACGAACAAGTTCGCGTAGCTGGGGGCGAAGCAGGTGCCCATGGCCGACCCTTGGATCTGTCGATAATGTTGTTTATCGAATAAAAAAATATTGTTATTAAGGCAGAACATAATGAGCATGGCATTGTGTTCAGTAAATTGAAGAGATCTCTCTTTCAAAAAGTATTGCACTGCATGAACACCATGTTCATGTTTTATGTTTGTGTACAGACTTGTCATATCAAGAACAAACATGAGCATTTCAGATTCCCATGGTGTATCAGTAATGTTCCTAATAAAATGTGTCGTATCTTTAATGTACGAAGATAGTGTCTGTACAAATTCTCTCAGGAAAAAATCAATGTATTGAGACATATGTTCTGTCAATGATCCTATAGAGGATACGATGGGACGACCTGGTGGTCTAACTGGATTTTTGTGTATTTTAGGTAAATGATAAAAGGTGGCTGTGATGGGGTATTGGCATGTTAGATATTTAAATTCATCAAAATTGAGCATATGACGATCTAACCACTTTTGAGTCAATATATGATATTCATCAATGCTTGCAATATACTCAAGTTTAGAAATTGGGCAATAACATGTCCTGTCTGAGAGTAGTCTCATGGCCTCCTCCACATAATATTTCCTAGTCATTAACACCACATTCCCCCCCTTATCAGAAGGTTTACAAATTAAATCAGGGTCGTCCATTAATTGTGAAAGGGCAGTCCTTTGTCTCAATGTAAGGTTATTGTGTAAATTCTTAGGTTCTGTAAGTCTCAGTTTCATAAGATCTCTCTTAACGGATACCTCAAAAATGTCTATAGTATCAAGAGTAGACATTGGCACAAAAGTTGATGTTTGTCTGAAATTGGTTCTTGGGGCACGTTGTTCAATGCCGAAACTTTGGATGCAGGAGATATCATGGGTAACATCAGATCCTGTCGACTGCTGACTGGATAAAATACGTAGTGTATTCAGATCTTCCCCTGTAAGGGCTGTTGATGAATCAGGTACAGAAATCTGAATGGATACATCACTGATGTTGTCCTGTATACCTTTCAATTTAAAGAATTTTTTCAGTTTTAGCTTTCTGGAAAAAAGGTATAAATCAATCCGAGTCTGTGTGTATTTGTATCTTTTGGCTGGACAAAAAGTTAGTCCTTTTTTGAGTACTGTTTGTTGATCTTCCGTGAGTATGTTTGGAGTCAGGTTGACAATGGTTTAGGTCATCATTTATTCTAGGCCTGGGCAAAAATTTCGTTCCGTTCGCGGAAATTGCGATAATTTGACATTTTTGCGTTCCGCGGAGAGCGCGAAAATGTCAAAAATTCCGGTTTCCGCAGCTTGGCGATAATTTGTTTCTTGCTCGCGCTGTAAAATGATACATTCTCGCGCGATCGCCTTACCTGAATCCCTGCGTTCGCCGACAAGTTTTCTTGATCCGGTCACGTTCTCCATGAGATGTTGTATTGTTTTTAGCCATTTGCGCTGTCTCGCGACAGTTCGCGCCCGCAGTGACGTCATGCGTCGCGCGATCACGTCTTTCTTCTCGCGATCATGCACCGCGAGAACAACTCAAAACAAGATGGCCGCGCCCGCAAGCAACCACATGGGTAAGTTGGCGACCCGCAACCATGCAGAAAATCTCGCGAACATGCCGGAAAAAAACTTCCGCATCTTCGCGATATTTCTGCTTGTTTGCGATAATTTTAAACATTCTCGCGATAATTTGCGAAGGTTAATTCCGCAAATTCCGCCCACCCCTAATTTATTCCTACTTTTTGGACCCCCTCCTGCTGCGAGTTTGCCATGCGATCCCTTGGCCTAGATCTTGACTTTGTGCGGCCACCCCGTCTTGGTTTCCGGCCGCGTTTCGTCTCCTTGTTGTTTGAAATCTGCCGCGTCCCCCTCTTTGTCGCGAATTGCGCATCAGGTGGAACTCCTCTAAAAAACGGCTTTGTGTGGAGGAAGACATGGGAATTTCGCCAGCATCATCTCCTGATTGTTCTGCATCAGTGCTCACATTAGATTCAGAAGTGTCACAGATTTCTTGATCTTGAGAGACAGTACCTTTTAGTGCTTTTCTTGGTCCGTCGAATCTGCGTGCAAAAGTGAGTATCCTTCCTTGTGCATAGTCTCTTGCATCTCTATTGAATTTACTGTGCTTGCGCGTTTTGATTTTTTCCTGATAGCTGATTAACCGTTCCTTCATGGCTTGTCTTAGTTCTTCTTTGGATTTTGTGTCTGAGTTAGTTGCAATAATGGCCTCTAGCTCCTCAATTTCTTTGAGACATTTGTCGCGGTCACTCCACGCGAATTTGATCAGAATTTTCAGCATGCCAACTGAGGACTCTGTCGTATGCGCTGCCCATTCCTCCAAGAGCGCTGGGTCAGGGTTCTCATACGAGGGGATTGTGTAAATCCGTAAGCCTCGAGGTATGTGTTGAACGTCAATATAGTTTTGGAGGGAAGTCGCTTCCCACCATTTACGTGTCTCACGTTCCAATAATCTTTCAAGTTTCACGAATTGATTAACAAGGGAGCTAGACAAAATACTTTCACGATCCCGTTCAATGTTCAGTGTTGGGGCGCATCTGAAGACTTGTGCTGCCTCCGCCTGTCTTGATTCATTTGAAAACATTGTAGTCTTAGAACTCTGAAGACTGCACAGTTCAAATAAAATCCTTGCTAAATCGCTCGTGCTGTCGTAAATAAGTTCAACAGTGGACCAGTTTGTTAACGAGAAATATCGGTTGGGATCAACTCACCGACCGGGTCCAGCAGGCAGCGGTGCTCGTAGCGGTAATGATATATATAAATATATATATATATAAAATGATAAATCATACCTCCATATAGTGAGAAACCACACCTTTAAATAATGATAGATTAATCTTACATATAGTGAGTTTTTAGTTTAGTGAGTGATTGTACCTATATATAATGAGACATCATACCCACATGTTGTTTTACTTTCTAAGATTCACAGCATATACTTGCACGCCATTTCTTCATATTCTTGTGATACGTTCTCCTCTAAACGAATGCATAGTGTACATTCCAGTTTCGATTTAGAGTAAGGGATAAATTACAAATTATTTTATGTTGAAAGTGCGGACTTAAGGGCCAGATCCCAAAACATTTTTGACTGGCAACGATATGTGTCCTCGAGGCAAGCAATGAACTCAGCGGCGGTTCCGCCGTTATAGTGGAGGAGAGTCGCCCCCCCCCGTTGAAAGCCAGCAGATGCAAAGGACAAAAATAAAATGATAACAAAACAATTTTATTATCATTTTATTTTTTGTCCTGAAGGCTGCGAGATGAGGGGGGGTGAGGCCATCCATACTAACGCTGCAGCACTAGGGAAGAGAGGGGAGTGATCGGCACTGCCGGTTTGGCCGGCCATCTGGGGCCCACCGAAACCATCATGCGCATGTAGGCTTTCTCCTGCTCAAGCTGTATTGTACAGCTGGGTGGAGAACCAACACAGGCTCCCAGTGTCTGTCTGAGCTCTGATCCGAGGCGCTCAGACTAATCCCATGGCTGCTCACATGATAGCATTCCCAGCATGAGAGCAGCACTGGGATTGAGAGCTGGGAGCCTGTGCAGTGTGCAGCAGTTCCTGGACAGAAGACGAGGATCGGAAGCAAGGTGGCAGGGCCGTCGGAGAAGGTAATCCCCCCGCGCCACCTCTTCTCAATTGGAGAGGCCGCTTCTGAATGAACAGCTTGGTGCAAACAGCTTTTTTAGATGTTTAGCTGGTATATTTGACAAGAAACCATATGCATGTTTTTTCTATTCCATTTTCTTGTGGTGGTGAAGTCTTTTGTTTTTTGTGCTGTAGTCTTCTTGTGCTGCATTGTGTTATTGTTTTGTTGTACTGTGGTTGTAGTATTGTGGTTTTTTTTTTAATGTTTTGTAATTTGTTCCTTCTTACTGTTTTTGTGTTATTTTTTGGTCTGTGTTAAGTCATTGTGTTGTGTTGTGCTGTGTTCTGGTGACCTATATATACATTTTAGAGATGTCAACAAATTATGCTACATTTCCAGCCTTAAAAAGCAGCACACCCCTTTAAAGTTCCAGTGACAAACAACCATTGACCACTGTCTAAGGTGATAAAAATATCGCTGCTGATCTCTTACCTTATTTACCACACTAGTAATCCTAGTCCGTGGCAAAGACCTTTCTCACATTTGTACGTCTAACGCTCACTTTATGTGATAATTAATGAGCTGCTATTTATTTTATTTTTCATTACATCTTTTATACAGTGCAGCTCAACTAGTAGGGTGTCAACTGAACATGCGGATGCATAGCAAGACATTACAGAGAATTAGCAAGAAAATAGGTAAACATGGAAGATTGTGTAGTAAAAGGTAACAAGTCAAACTGTTTCTTCAGAAACCATGAAGGGATCTGTGTCTGTAATTGATCTGTTAGGACATTGGTGTGAGAATCAAAGTTGAGTAGTGAAAAAGAAAACAAAATTGAGGGGGTTAGGGATGAGGTCACAACAGATTAGAGGCTTATTGAGGAAAATGGCAGAAGAGGTGAAGAGGAAGGAGGCTAAAAAGAGAAACAAAATACCATGGAGGAGGGCGAGAGACATAAGTGTGGAAGGCTAGACGCTGGGGGGCAGTGGAGGGGAAGTCTGATACTTGAAACAATAGGCATGTTGATTCAGGTGTTGTATTTGAATTTATTGTCGTTATTGTGAGAAAGTGCCATCTTTCTTGCATGGTATGCCCCCCCTTTTTGCTGAATTGCTGAATGTACTTTGACTGAATGTGCCCTGTACTCCTGCCAATCAGGTGCCCAGGGCCTATTTTCCTTCCCTAAAAACCTAAAACCCAAATTGGCAAACCCTGGCCACATGTCAGCCCCAGGTAAATGGTACCCTAGGTACCCAGGGCCTTGTGACCAGGGAAGACCTCTAAGGGCTGCAGCACTCATTGTGCCACCCTCAGAGGCCCTGTACCCTAACACACACACCCTGCCCTTGCAGGCTGAGTGTCTGGGTACAGGACAAAACACAGAGTCGACATGGCATACATCCCTGTTTGATATATAGCACCAGGGTGAAGTACCTGGCGTCCCTCAAATGCAGTCCTTATTGGTCCATGAAGGGCCTAAAAAATTGTTTAAATAAATTCCACAGCTCTTTTGAGTTTGAATCCAAAAATTCTTTTGTTTATTTTGTTTGTTCTTTCAATATATCAATAAAGTAAATTCCATCCTTGTTGGGTAGTGAAATTAAATGTAAATGTTTTTGAAAACAATATAATAATCCCAATGCATTTCGAGTCTAACGACTCTTCATCAGGGGATAATGATCCTGTAAATAAATGAAGGATGTATAACCACTTTCAAGACACAAGACCTAATGTTGCACAAAATATGAAAGTAATATAGAGGTTCGTTGTGTGATGCCAAGGGTGAATATAGGCACCCAGTTTAATGAGCAACTAGATAACAAAAAGGAAAAGTGTGGAATTAAACATGGTGGAGCAATTACAATTGTTGAAAAAATGTAGAAGAGAGTGCATGCAATTCGTGCCTCAAAAGTCAAGAGAGGAAAATTATGAAAATTGGTGTGCACCGATAAATTGAAACTGTGCTCAACATGAAGCCATGAGCGTGAATGCGGCGTGTGACTTCAATAAACAAAGTAAATGGGGGTGAATCTTGTCACGGTAAAATAATCGTGCCAATAATTTGGGCTGTGCTCAACGTGAAGCCGTGAATGTGAATATGGCGTGTGACTTCGATAAACATGGTAAATCGGGGTGAATCGTATCATGGTAAAATAATCGTGCAGGGGTATTAACAACAGTGGGATTACCTTATCGGATGCCATACTATGAATCCGTCATGGTAATCGTAACTCTACGCGACGTAATGTCTGAAAATAAATTATGGAAGGTGAAGGGCGTGCTGACATGAACGCCGGGGAGTTCAAAAGCGTCAAGAAAAACAAAGTATACAGTAAACCGCTTACCTAAGAATGAGGGGTCTCCCGTTAAACCGCAGTATGGGATAGTAATGAAGGAATTACTAAACATGCGAGTATTTGAATACGTCGAGGGAGGTCAGACAGAAAAATAGGACTGGTGGGAAACGCAAAACACGCCATGTTGGAAGGATCCTTCTCAGAGGTTGTAGGTATTGCGAGAGAATTTATGAAAAATGACAAATACTAAACTGCAAAAATAAGAAAATAAACAGAGAAAATGAAACGGACAAAGTGGAAGAAGTTATGGGACTAGATGCAAACGAGTGTGGGAGGTGAAACGAGGAAATATTCCAAGAAGAAAGATCTCAATAAATAACGATGTGTGAGAGTAACAGAGAAAAGTTATCTGGGCGCAAGATATTTAGAAAGCGTCGAAATGGGGCTAACGAGAAGTGCGGTCTTTCTCAGGAAGTATGAAGTTGTGAGAGCATGCGTTTTAACAAAAGTATGCGATGTGACGAACGGGCATAGCTGAAGGTGTTGCTTCGGTGCCATATTAACAAAGTATGAGAACCTGATAAAAAGTAGTGTAGGCAGGTGTAAACAACGGATCTAGACAATATTCGCGAGAGAAACAAATATAGGTGCTATATTAGAAAAGACCAAGAAATAAAAAAGATGATAAAAGTGATGGGAGTATAAACAAGAAAGTGAAGAGTAATGGTATCAGTGGCAAGGTGATATACAGTACTGAGATACATAGATCACTAAAAACAGCTATATTCCAAACGGTCATTAAGTCCTTTGGGGTGACAGGAATCAAGTCTTTTTATCCAGATGAGTTCTTTTTGTAGAAGTCTTTTGGTGTTGAAGTACCCTGTATCATGTTCACGACTTCTAATACCAGAAATCTCAATTGGCTGATGTTGTGCCTCTCTTTGTTGAAGTGCACTGCGACAAGTGATTTTTCAGATTTAGTTCTGATGTTGCTCTTATGTTCAGTTAATCTCACTTTGATTTTGCGCTCAGTCTTTCCCACGTATGGTAGTCCGCAAGGACATTTTAATACGTAGATCAGATTTTTTGAATCACATGTAGCAGTGGTGTGTAGTCGAATCGGTGTTCCTTTGGTGGGATGTAAAATACGGGTGCCTTTGATGATGTTATTGCAGTGACCACAGTTCAAACAAGGGATTGTTCCTCTGTGGATGGTGGTTATAGGTTTAGAAGGTTTGGTTAAAAGTTCCTTCAGGTTTTTTGTACGCTGGTATGCGAATAGTGGTTGAGAATTAAAAATCCCATTAAAGTCACTTTCATTGCGAATCATAGGCCAGTATTTCAACACCACTCTTTTAATTTGTTGACTGTTTGTAGAATATTTGGATACGAATACCGGTCTGTTGGTCGTGTCCACTTTTTCTGATTTATTGAGTAGTTGTGATCGTTCGATAGACTGTGCTCTCTCGATGGCATTGGTTATGACCGGGGTAGGATATTTTCTTTCTTTGAATTTGGTAATTAAGTATTCTTTGTTTTTTTCGAAGATTTCTTTGTTGGATGAAATTCGTTTGATCCTTAGGATTTGTGAATAGGGTAAATGTCTTTTCAATGAAGTCTGATGACAACTGTCGTAATGAAGGGTGTTATGTTTGTCGGTATCTTTTTTGTAAAGGTCTGTCATCAATTTTTTGCCTTGTCTCATAACCAATACATCCAAAAACGGTATCTGTTGAGAGTTAATGTTGTGGGTAAATTGGATTCTATCATCAATGGTATTCAAAAATTGCAGTAATTGATGCAGGTCAACAATTTCTCGCCTCCATATCAAAAAAATTTCATCTATATATCGCCAGAACTGTAAAATTTTATCGCACTACTCAGGGTTGAATAAAATGTGATCACGTTTTAATTTGTGCATGTAGAGATTAGCATAGCATGGAGCTGCACAATTGCCCATTGAAGTGCCAGATAGTTGTTGAAAGAATTTGTTGTTCCATCTAAAATAACTGTGGTGTAAAATGAATTGTAACAATTCTAATATGAACACTTTCAAATTTTCTTCAAGTGGTTGCTCAATGAGAAATGATTCAACTGCTTCGATACCTTGCAAATGCGGGATTGATGTATATAAGGCACATAGATGGATGGTACATAAGGTGATCGGGTCTTTGTCATTCAACTCGATGGTGTTGATTTTGTTGATGAAATCGGTGGTATCACGTATGTAAGTTGACATCTTTTGAACGATGGGTTGTAAGTATTTATCGATGTATTTGCCCGTAGGCTCATGGATCGTGTTGGTGGTTGATACGATCGGTCTAAACGGTGGATTTTGCAGCTGTTTATGTACTTTAGGTAACATATACAATGTAGGGCTGCCTGGAGTTTTTAATAACAGATACTTCTTGTCTTTATCGGTAATGGTTCCCAAAGATCTCGCTGATTCAACGATGATGGCAAGAATTTTTTGAAAATCGTCAGTGGGATCTTGGAGATGTTTCATGTAGGTAGATTGGTCTGATAAATGTTCAGCGACTTTCCGGTTATAAAAAGAAGTGTCCATGACTACAAGTGCCCCTCCTTTGTCGGATTTACAGAATGTGATGTCTTTGTTGTTAGCAAGGTTCGTTAAGATTTGTCTATCTTTTGTTGTCAGGTTCTAAATTTTCTGATTGGGCTTCTGATGAATTGATTTAAGTTCCTTGAGTATGATAGTTTCATATGAATCCAAAATTTTGTGGCTGATAGGGGCCATAAATGTGCTGGGATTTTTCAAGCCTGTGGTGGTATCCTGAGAGACTAAAGGTTGTTGAGGAACGATATTGTTAAAAAAGTGTTTCAGGCGTAGGTTTCTCATGAATTTGAACAATGCAATTTCTGTGTCCAATTCGTTGGAGTGATGAGTAGGTATAAATGATGTGCCTTTTGGAAGCAAGTTTATTTGTTGTTTTGATAATGCTGTATGGGAGATGTTAATGATCAACGATGACTCCTGGTTGATTTCGTCACTGGTTGTTCCTTTGTTTTTGCGCTTGCTCCTCCTGGTTCTACCGGGAGGTGTTGGCCTGTCTCTATAAAAGGCTGTCCAGTTTGAGAGCCTGCTGTAGGGATTTCATTTGTATCTCTTTGTTTTTGAGCGTCTTAATTAGAGTGATTCTTGTCAATCCTGGATCTGTCTGTGGATTCAGTGGATATAGAACTTTCTCCATCGGTTGATCTGTTGGTAAAAGAACGCTGTTGTCTACGCTGTGCGTAGATTTCAGCCCAATTGTATACCTCTCCGAGCTTGTAGTCGATGGTGTCACGTTTGTACTTCCTGATTTTTTCTCTCATTAATCTCTCGGGCGTATTTGTCAAGTTGTGTATTAACGTCTATAAGCATGGTGTCAAGTTCATCGGTGGATAATCTTGAACTCAGGTCCCTTTTTAGTTGTTGGATTTCCTTGTCTAAATCTTCAAGGATTTTTGCAAATTCATCTACGATGAGTAAGATTAGGTCTAATGAGCATTTATTGAGAATGCCATACCATTTTTCTGTAAATTTAGGGTTATTTTTGCAGAGGGTTGACTTTAGTGAAGGAGCTTTTAACCAAACCTTCTAAACCTATAACCACCATCCACAGAGGAACAATCCCTTGTTTGAACTGTGGTCACTGCAATAACATCATCAAAGGCACCCGTATTTTACATCCCACCAAAGGAACACCGATTCGAATACACACCACTGCTACATGTGATTAAAAAAATCTGATCTACTCATTAAAACGTCCTTGTGGACTACCATACGTGGGAAAGACTGAGCGCAAAATCAAGGTGAGACTAACTGAACATAAGAGCAACATCAGAACTAAATCTGAAAAATCACTTGTCACAGTGCACTTCAACAAAGAGAGGCACAACATCAGGCAATTGAGAGTTCTGGAATTAGAAGTCGTGAACATGATACAGGGTACTGACAACACCAAAAGACTTCTACAAAAAGAACTCATCTGGATAAAAAGACTTGATTCCTGTCACCCCAAAGGACTTAATGACCGTTTGGAATATAGCTGTTTTTTGTGATCTATGTATCTCAGTACTGTATATCACCTTGCCACTGATACCATTACTCATCACTTTCTTGTTTATAATCCCATCACTTTTATCACCTTTTTTATTTCTTGTTTTTTTCTAATATAGCACCTATATTTGTTTCTCTCACGAATATTGTGTAGAACCTGATAAAAAACAGTGTAGGCGGGTGTACCGCCTACACTAGTTTTTATCAGGTTCTCATACTTTGTTAATATGGCACCGAAGCAACACCTTCAGCTATGCCCGTTCGTCACATCGCATACTTTTGTTAACACGCATGCTCTCACAACTTCATACTTCCTGAGAAAGACCGTACTTCTCGTTAGCCCCATTTCGACGCTTTCTAAATATCTTGCGCCCAGATAGCTTTTCTCTGTTACTCTCACACAATTTATTGAGATCTTTCTTCATGGAATATTTCCTCGTTTCACCTCCCACACTCGTTTGCATCTGGTCCCATAACTTCTTCCACTTTGTCCATTTCATTTTCTCTGTTTATTTTCTTATTTTCGCTGTTTAGTATTTGTCATTTTTCATAAATGCTCTCGCAATACCTACAACCTTTGAGAAGGATCCCTCCAACATGGCGCCTTTTGCGTTTCCCACCAGTCCTATTTTTCTGTCTGACCTCCCTCGACGTATTCAAATACTCGCGTGTTTAGTAATTCCTTTGTTACTTTCCCATACTGCGGTTTAACGGGAGACCCCTCATTCTTAGGTAAGCGGTTTACTGTATACTTTGTTTTTCTTGACGCTTTTGAACTCCCCGGCGTTCATGTCAGCACGCCCTTCACCTTCCTTAATTTATTTTCAGACATTACGTTGAGTAGAGTTACGATTACCGTGACGGATTCATAGTATGGCATCCGATAAGGTAATCCACTGTTGTTAATACCCCTGCACGATTATTTTACCGTGATATGATTCACCCCGATTTACCCCGTTCATCGAAGTCACATGCCGTATTCACGTTCACGGCTTCACGTTGAGCACAGCCCAAATTATCGGCACGATTATTTTACCGTGACAAAATTCACCCCGATATACTTCGTTTATTGAAGTCACACGCCGCATTCACGCTCATGGCTTCACGTTGAGCACAGTTTAAATTTATTTGTGAACACCAATTTTCCTAATTTTCCTCTCTTCACTTTTGGGGCACGAATTGCATGCACTCTCTTCTAAATTTTTTCAACAATTGTAATTGCTCCACCATGTTTAACTCCACACTTTTCCTTTTTGTTATCTAGTTGCTCATTAAACTGGGTGCCTATATTCACGCTTCGCATCACACTTTACAATTAATATTACTTTCATATTTTGTGCAACGTTAGGTCTTGTGTCTTGAAAGTGATCATAAATCATTCATTTATTTAGAGGATCATTATCCCCTGATGAAGAGTCGTTAGACTCGAAATGCATTGGGATTATTATATTGTTTTCAAGAACATTTACATTTAATTTCACTACCCAACAAGGATGGAATTTACTTTATTGATATATTGAAAGAAGAAACAAAATAAACAAAATAATTTTTGGATTCAAACTCAAAAGAACTGTGAAATTTATTCAAACAATTTTTTAGGCCCTTCATGGTCCAATAAGGAGTGCATTTGAGGGACGCCAGGTACTTCACCCTGGTGCTATATATCAGTCTTGACTCAATCCCTTCCGGTCAGAGAGAGACACCTCTTGTGCACCCAAATTTACCTTCGTTTACCTGTGTGCCTCACTACTGATTTCTATACACATCCCTGTGTGCCATGCCCACCACCTACACTGCCCTGGCATACATCAGCCACCCCTCTAGCTAGGTGCCCTATGCCAGTGGTGTGGGCAAAGGAGCAGGAGCCCTGTGCCCCTAAAGTACCCAGGTCCATTCCTGGGCACTGTAAGTGCAGTGCTGCCATTTAAGAACTCCACAGCACCATAATGGCAACACTGAAGACTGAGAAGGTTGATATCAAACTTCTCAGCACATTAAACCCCCACTGATGACAGTGTGGGATTTAATGTACCAAGCACCCTAGAGGGCATCTTAGAGATGCCCCCTGAAACCTAACCTACAATCCACATCTGGTCTGAGAGGCTGCCTAGGCTGCCACACAGCAGACATGTTGCTGGACCCCTGGGTAGGAGACCCCCTGCTCTCCTGGGCCTGCAACAATGCACATCCTGGGTGAGGTGCTAGATCTCCTCCCCCAGGATGGGCAGGGGGAAGCTTCAAAGGCATTCCACCTCTGTGAGCTTCCCCAGGCCACTGCAACCCCCCACTCTGGCGGTAAGCTTGGCCGGAAACCCCAAATAAGGACATGGGATGTGCCAGTCTGCCAACCCCACCCCTCAGGTGGGGGAGGCGAGGTGAAACACATCTCCGGGCTCTCGCCATCTTGAAGATGGGAAGCCCTGCCAAATCAGGACTAGGCTTCTGCCCCCTCCCACATGAGAGAGGCAGGATGGGGGTGTACCCACCCCAGGACAGGGACCCATTGGTCCCTGCCCTTCACATACCTGTAACGCCCCTAAATCTAGTATTTAGGGGCACCCTGAACCTTCCTTCCCCAGATTCCAGATCCGAAATACAAAGAAGAGCAAGAAGAAAGAAGACCTGCCCTGCAGCTGCTAAGAAAAGGAAGACACCAACTGCTTTGGCCCCAGCCCTACCGGCCTGTTGACCCTCGAACCTGCTCCTGCTCCAACCTGGCATCTCTTGTGGCCAGCAACCTCACAAACCCCGGAGGACCTGGCTACCTTTTGGCTCTAAGCCCCTGGGAGTCCCATGAGTAGAGGCTCTACTCAAAATCTGCTTCTAATCCCTGGCATCAGACGGAACCGCAAACCCTTCACACTCTGCACCCGCCAAGCCTGGCCTGTGCCGGAGTGAACAAAGGCCACGAGGACGACCCCATGGCGACTGTGACCCCGAGTCCGGCACCCAAGGACTTCCCTCGACGCTCCTGACGACGCCTGCAGCCTCAGAACCAGGTGCCCCCCAAACCGCGATCAACAGAGGGTAAGATTGCCCGATACTAAAAGGTACCCCTGCACCCGGCGCCCCGCGGCCCCCTGTGCCCAACTACGGGGTACCTACCTATCCTCCAACTACCCAACTTACCTTTCGAAGTGGTGGTGGTACCTGAAGAATCTTCGTCCCTGAGCTTGCAGTCTTTTTCTAAACCAGAGCTTTCCCATTGAAATCAATTGAGCGCCCGAAGGCTCAAAAGCACCCTGCACCCAGCCGTCCGAGTGGCCCTGGCAGTGTAACCTCTGCACCTATCTACTTCCCCATTTGCCCTGAGCAAGTGACCAGGAGCCCAGTTCCCACAGCCGCGTGGCCTGCTAGTCAGCAGCCACCAACCAAGGCCCCCCTGCCTCCCTTAGGATAACATTGGGCCTAACTCTCTCTGCACCCGGCTGCCCCTGTGCCGCTGAGGGTGTAACAACTGTACCTACCTGATCCTGGGAGACCCCTGAGTCTATGTCCAGAACCTTAACTCTACCAGTCGAGTACTTACCTTAAAGCCGATAGCTCAAATTTCTCCATAGGGTAACATTGACTGTTTTTTTTCTGAAATTTCTTCTAAGTGTGGACTTTTCAAAACTTAAAATATTCACCAAAAATCAGCCGAGTAACGAAAATGAAAATACTCACCTGCTATTAGGTGAGCTCCCAGTGCTGCATCTTGATACCCACCATTGACTGTTTTTCTGTTAAATTTCTTCTAAGTGTCGATTTCTGCAAACTTTAAATATTCTTTAAAAATCGTATAAATTGTGAAAACGTAATTACTTACCTGTTTTGGATAAAGGTCCCAGTACTGAGTCTAGGCACCCAGTACTGGATTACAAAAGTAACGAGAATCTACTATACCTGCAACTTGAATTTTCTTCCATAGGGAATCATTGACTGTTTTCTATGAAATATTTTCTAAGTGTCAACTTTTAAAATAGCAAAATATTGTCTAAAAATCATAACAGTAACTAAGTCGACTTTTATCACTTGTTTCTAAGTACTGTCCCAGGACTGAATCTAGTATCCAGTCCTGGAATCACAAAAGTAATCCTAAAAGTAATCTATTGCAAATAACTTGAAACTTTAATTGAACTCAATGCATTATTGTGTTTAAAATAGTGTTGCCTATTGCAACCACTTGTAACTTTCTACAAAAGCCAATTGCATATTGAAAAAGTATTTATATAAAGCATCTCATCCTGAGAAAGTATAGTTTAATACCTATTGTTGGTTCTAAAATAAAACAAGCATATCTTTTTTTATATATAAACCATTGGCCTAGCGTTCAGTTATTGAGTGTGTGAGACCATTTGCTGACTGAGTGTGTGCAACAAATGCTTTACACTGTTGTTGGAAACCGGGCAACCGGGTTAGCAGTCACCAGGTTCCCAGCACAGTGGTAGCTTGGCTCGAGCGGTTGGGGGTCAGGCACCGTGTTAATCGTACGTCACACCCTCACAATAACCATGCGTTCATCCGTTCCAAAAACGACACTACACCGTAAAAATTATGGAAGACCAGATGAAAATATCTATGTCTTTATCTTATTTTCTCTTAGTTGCAGGCTTCACATCATAAATACAATACAATAGGATTTTCCTTCAAAAGAGCAGGTCAAATAAACAATACTACTTCGAAATTCCCACAAATAGGTTCAGGTCATCATTAAGCAAGAAATAAATAGAGGTGCAATAAATACAGACGGCAAAAAAATACAATCAGACAATAAATACAGTGCAAGAATAAATTAGTGGAAGACAATAAATAAAGCACCTTCAATAATTAAGGTAAAGCAATCAATGACAATTACAGATCAGATCTCTTTCATGAGGTCACTTGGTCTTACTTTGCCCATACACAGCTTGTGGTCATTTGGATGGCATGGGGGTGTCCCACCTAGATTGGTCAAGGCTGGGGCTTAAACTGAGGCAGAACGAGGGTAACCTAAAGCTCTGGCCCTCCAACTACACAGTCCTTTACAGAGGTCACTATACCAGTCTCAGTTCACCCCTGGCACTCCCAGGCTGGTCCTAACACCCCCCTAACCCCTAGGATGGTCTTTAGGGCTCCACAGGGCCTTAGACGCCCCCTCTACCACTTACTGTCCCTTCCACGACGATCGGCTCCGCTCGGCGCCGTGTCGATGCCGTGAGGCGGCTCCAGGTCGATGTCGCTGGGCGGCCTCACCTCGATGTCGCTGGGCGGTCTCGACTCGATGTCGCTGGGCGGTCTCGACTCGATGTCGCTGGGCGGTCTCGACTCGATGTCGCCGGGCGGTCTCCACTCGATGTCGCTGGGTGGTCTCGACTCGATGTCGCTGGGCGGTCTCGACTCGATGTCGCCGGGCGGTCTCGACTCGATGTCGCCTTCCGGCGTCGCAGGGACTCGGTCTCACCACTTCCGGGTGTCTCCAGAGTGCGATCTCCACTCCCGACCTCCGGCGCGCTTCACTTCAGTTTCCGGCGACTCCGGTGGGCGGACTTCACTCCCCCGTCGACGCCTCACCTCGACCTCAGGTGACTCCCTACTCGACCTCCGGAGCCTCTCCACGACCTCCGTCGGCGCCCTCACTCGACCTCTGACGGCTCCGGGTACGACGTCTGCTTTCTGTCAGCGCCGCTTCTCTACCTCAGGCCCCAGGTCTCCAGGCTTCTCGGCGTCAGGACTCCAGGAGGACACCACCGAACAGGTCAGAAGCTTGCTGTTCTTCCTCTTTAAGGCCTGTTCCAAATGTTCAGTTCCTTAAGATGGTTCTTCTGGTCTTGGTCCCACACAGGGCTTTAGGCTGGGCTTGGTCAGTAGGGACTTGCATCAAGGGTGGGTTTCTGGACCCCACTCCAAGCACTGGTTTCCACCTCTGCTGCCTTACTCCGACCTCCTTCTATCTCTGTCCTCTCTCCTCTCCAGTCAGATGCCAACTGCCACTCTGAGATGGCCTCCCAACATTCTAAACTGCCTCCCACTATCACAGGATTCTAGAATGTTCCAGGAGGTTCTAGAAACCTCCAGTGAGTTCTGGTTATGTCTCAGGTGACAATGGATGGCCACCATTTTGTGTCTCAGGCCCTCAGACAGAAGTTCCAGGGGTAGGGAAAATGGCTCCCTGACCCTGCATCAACACTAACAAGTCTGGTGGTTCCTAAAAAGGAAAAATTATAACAGGGTTTGAGGCAGAAGGGGGACAAAATAAATAATGATGAGGAGGGTCCACCCAAAGGGCTGACAGGTCTAACACGCGTCCCCCCCAGCTGAAAGTGGGGAGAGCTACCCAACCCCTTGGGAGTTCTCATCACTAAGGCGGAAATACCTTGAGAGACCGTCTGCATTGGCGTGGTCCACTCCAGGCTGATGTTCCACCTGAAATTCCATTCCCTGTAGGGAGATAGACCACCTTAGCAACTTGGGATTCTCCCCCTTCATCTGCATCAGCCACCGAAGGGGTCTGTGATCGGTCTGAACTAGGAAGTGCGAGCCAAACAGGTATGGCCGCAACTTCTTCAGAGCCCATACCACTGCAAAGGCTTCACGCTCTATTGCACTCCACTTCTGTTCCCTGGGAAGTAGTCTCCGGGATAGGAAGACCACGGGTTGATCCAGACCTTCTTCATTGAGTTGCGATAACACTGCCCCAATGCCATGTTCCGATGCATCCGTCTGGACAATGAACTCCTTGGAAAAGTCTGGGGCCCTTAAGACCGGGGCCTCGCACATGGCTTGCTTCAGTTTCACAAAGGCCTGCTGACAAGCCTCCGTTCAGACTACCCGTCGAGGTTGCTTCTTGGACGTAAGCTCCGTGAGGGGGGCCACAATGGTACCATACCACTTCACGAAGCGGCGGTAATATCCGGTGAGGCCCAGAAAAGCTCGGTCCTCGGTCTGAGTCTTGGGGGGTTCCCAGGCCATGATGGCCTCGATTTTCGCCTGGAGGGGTTGCACCGCTCCCCTACCCACCAAGTGTCCAAGGTACACTACCGACCCCTGCCCGATCTGGCATTTACTGGCCTTAATCGTTAAACCAGCGTGCTTCAGGGCCTGGAGAACAGCTTGCAGGTGACGCAAGTGATCCTCCCAGCTGTTACTGAAGACGGCAATGTCATCCAGATAAGCAGCAGAGAAACTCTCCATTCCAGCGAGGATCTGGTTCACCAGACGCTGAAACGTGGCAGGTGCGTTCTTGAGCCCAAAGGGCATCACGCAGAACTGGTAGTGGCCCTTGGGCGTGGAGAAGGCTGACCTTTCCTTAGCTCCATCAGTCAGAGAGATCTGCCAGTACCCGGAAGTAAGGTCAAAGGTACTCAGATATTGGGCAGCTCCCAGCCGGTCAATCAGTTCATCCGCCCTCGGAATCGGATGAGCATCAGTCTTGGTTACTGAGTTCAGTCCCCGGTAGTCCACACAGAACCTCAGTTCCGGTTGGGCACCCGGTGGTACAGCTTTTGGTACTAATACCACCGGACTGGACCAGGGGCTGCTGGAAGGTTCAATCACTCCTAGCTCCAGCATCTTAGTGACTTCACTGTGAATGCTGGCCTTCACCTTGTCTGTCATCCGGTAGATCTTTGACTTCACAGGTGGGCTGTCTCCTGTGTCCACATCATGGACGCACAGGTGAGTCCTACCCGGAACAAGGGAGAACAACGAAGAGTACTGCCCCAGGACCTGGCGGCAGTCCTCCTGCTGTTCAGGAGTTAGGGACGGGGAGAGAATCACTCCCTCCACCAACCCATCCTTCTCTTGAGACGCAAATAAGTCGGGGAGAGGCTCGCTTTCCACGTCCTCTGCTCCGTCAGTCACCATCAGCAAGATGACTTCGGGCCTCTCATGGTGGGGTTTGAGGCGGTTGGCATGCAGCACCCGTAGGGGCTGGCGAGGGGTCTTCAGATCCACCAAGTAGGTAGCCTTACCCTTCTTCTCCAACACCTCAAAGGGTCCTGACCAGCGATCCTGGAGGGCGCTAAGCTCTCCTGGTTCGATCACCCACACCTTTTGGCCAGTCTCCAATTCCACCGGATGAGCATTGTGGTCATACCACGCCTTCATCACTGCTTGGCTGGCTTCCAAGTTGTCAGAAGCTTGCTTCCACAACTTAGCCATTTGGCTCCGGAAGGCCAGCATGTAGCTCACCACGTCCTGGGGAAGCTTTCTGGGAGTTCTTTCCCATCCGTCTCTCACCAGGCCGAGAGGTCCACGCACAGGGTGCCCATACAAAAGCTCGAAGGGGCTGAAGCCCACTCCCTTCTGTGGCACTTCCCTGTAAGAAAACAATAGACAGGGTAGGAGGACGTCCCATTTCCTCCGCAGGCTTTCAGGCAGACTTCTGATCATGCCTTTCAAGGTTTTATTGAACCTCTCCACCAGACCATTGGTCTGGGGATGGTAAGGGGTGGTGAACCTGTAGGTCACTCCACACTCCTTCCACATGGCCCGCATGTATGCTGACATGAAGTTGGTCCCCCTGTCAGACACAACTTCCTTGGGAAAACCCACTCGGGTAAAGATTCCCATCAGGGCCCTAGCCACAACAGGTGCAGTAATGGTCCTCAGAGGTATAGCCTCTGGGTACCGTGTGGCATGATCCACCAGAACCAGGATAAACCTGTGACCAGCTGTAGTAGGCGGATCTAACGGACCCACAATGTCAATGCCCACCCTTTCAAAGGGGGTGCTAACGACAGGAAGTGGTTCCAGGGGAGCTTTCAGCTTCACCCCTGTTTTCCCACTGGCTTGACAAGACACACACGTCCGGCAGTAGGTGTCGGACGACACTTTCATTTGAGGCCAATAAAAGTGTGGGACAAGACGGGCAAAGGTCTTGTCTTGCCCCAGGTGTCCTGCCAAGGGGATCTCATGAGCCAATTCCAGGAGAAAGGCTTGATAACGTTGAGGGACAACCAAGGCCCGTGACGATCCGTGCATGGGTGCCTTGGGTTCACTGTAGAGGAGGCCATCCTCCCAGTAAATGTTGTAGTTCCCCTCAACGTTCCCTGCTGCCTGGGCTTCGGCCTGTCACCTCAGTCCCTCAAGGGTAGGATACTCCCTCTGGCCCTTGCAGAATTCCTCCCTGGTCGGCCCTCCCTCCACGTGCCACTCGGCCGGGATGGGTAGGTTCTCCAGTTCGGTAACATCCCCCTCCGCGGACTCCTGGTCCACCACCTCCGGTGGCCTATCCGTCCCACGGGGCGCGGATGCCAAGGCAGGCTCCTCCTGCCCTCGGTTCTTCCCTTGGTCGGCAGCCGGCTGTGCCTTTGTTCCAGGCTCCCGCCTAAACGAACTCCCCCTCCGGGTAGTCGCAGACCCTGTGCTGACACAGGCCCAGTCAGGTGTACCCAGCATCTCAGCATGAGTCCGGTATTCCACCTCCTTCCAAGCATTATGCTCCATGTCATTCCCCAGCAGACAATCGACTGGCACGGCAGGGCTTACGGCAACTCGAAGCAACCCTGCAACCCCTTCCCATTCAAATGGAACCTCGGCCACCGGATAGTGGCCCATTCTGCCGTCAGCCATCGTGGCAGGGTGGAGTACATTGGGAATCACCTGCTCTGGAGACACCAGTTGGCTACGCACCATAGTCATACTGGCTCCTGTGTCTCTCAGAGCCTCCCCTCTTTGGCCGTTGATGGTGACCCACTGCCCATACTTTTTGGTATTTGCGGGCACCTGGATCTTAGGAACCATCTCCCGTTCTCCCAGGGACACTAAAGTGACACCCGCCCAATCCCTTCCCTTACCTAAAGGCATCTCCTCCCCGAGCACTACACTAGCTACTCCGGGGGCCTTTCCTCCGATGGGAGGGGGTGGTCTTTTCGGGCACTTCACATCTCCCTTATAGTGTCCGACACCACCGCACTCGAAGCAATGGACAACCCTTGGCTGCTGACTCTGGCCAGGATTAGGGTTTCTGGGTGGGTTAGCCCTAGGGGTGAATCCCGTTCCCTTCCCTTGGAAACTATTTTGGGGGCCTTTAGAGAACTCCGTTTTCTTTTCCCCTCCCTCTTTCTTCTGGGGGGCGCCCTGTCCGGTCTTTTGAGAGTCCCCTCCAGTCCCCCTGGTGGACACCCGGGTACTAGCCCAAATGTCCGCCTCCTCAGCAAGCTTCCGGGGATTGGTCAGCTTGCTATCCACCAGGTGTTGACGCAGCTCGGGGAAACATTTTTCGAGCAGGTGTTCCTTCAACATCAAATCAAACAACCCCTCGTAGTCCCTCACCTCGCTGCCCTGTATCCAACCCTCTAATGCCTTCTTTGCATAGTCCAGGAAATCCACCCAATTCTGTGTGCCCAGTTTGTGGCTACCCCGGAACTTCTGTCTGAACTTCTCAGGTGTTAGTCCAAACTTCCTCACGAGCGCCACTTTCATGGTGGGGTAGTGGGTCTGCTCATCCTGCTCCAGGGCCAATAATGTATCCCTGCCAGCTGGAGGCATGTATTTATACAATCCCCCTCCCCAATATTTCTCTGGAACCCCATGGGCTCTTAAAGAGACCTCATAGGCCGCTAGCCACTTGGCGATGTCATCTCCCGCACTATAGCTGGCTACTATGTCTTTTGGCAGATAGGGTTTGGGTTCCCTGGTGATTTCTCTGCCTTCGCTGCCACCATTAGGAACAGTGTGTGCCCCGACCCGTAGGATCTGGAGATCTATCTCCCTGAGCCTCAACTCGTGAGCCATCCTCTGTTCCTCCTTTTCTTTCTCCAGCTTCGCCAACTCCCAGGTGAGCTGTCTTTTCTCCCTCCGGTCAGTTAATTCTGCTTCTAATAAGCCGTTGCTAGAGACACTGCTGCCCTTCCTTGAAAGTGTTCTGGGCCCCGCTAATAGGTTCCCCACCTCAGATTGGTACACACCAGCCCCCTCGCTGTCAGTCTCTCCATCCCTGTCCTCCTTCTCAACCTTACTTTCTCGTCGTGCCTCTCCCCAAGCCCTCAAGCTGGTCTGGAGCTCACCCTTCTTTGCACCTTGGGGACAAAACACCCCCTCTCGCTGACAAAACTCTCTGAGTTGGGCCACAGTGTAAGTTTCCACATCCTCCAACACAAACTCCATTTTGCCCACTCGGGATAGAAGACAGTTGCTTACAGAAGCTATGCAGGGGGGTACTTTTTGTAATACCTCCTCCCACCACCAGAAGTAAATTTGGAAAAAACAAAACTCAAAATTAGGAAGTCCGCTTGGAGAAAACTCCCGGTGTAGACCTATGGACTACCCAAAGTTATTGTCGAGTAGACGTAAGCACAGCTCTATCCCACCGCTGAACACCAATTTTATGTTGGAAACCGGGCATCCGGGTTAGCAGTCACCAGGTTCCCAGCACAGTGGTAGCTTGGCTCGAGCGGTTGGGGGACAGGCACCGTGTTAAGCGTACGTCACACCCTCACAATAACCATGCGTTCATCCGTTCCAAAAACGGCACACCGTAAAAATTATGGAAGACCAGATGAAAATATCTATGTCTTTATCTTATTTTCTCTTAGTTGCAGGCTTCACATCATAAATACAATACAATAGGATTTTCCTTCAAAAGAGCAGGTCAAATAAACAATACTACTTCGAAATTCTCACAAATAGGTTCAGGTCATCATTAAGCAAGAAATAAATAGAGGTGCAATAAATACAGACGGCAAAAAAATACAATCAGACAATAAATACAGTGCAAGAATAAATTAGTGGAAGACAATAAATAAAGCACCTTCAATAATTAAGGTAAAGCAATCAATGACAATTACAGATCAGATCACTTTCATGAGGTCACTTGGTCTTACTTTGCCCATACACAGCTTGTGGTCATTTGGATGGCATGGGGGTGTCCCACCTAGATTGGTCAAGGCTGGGGCTTAAACTGAGGCAGAACGAGGGTAACCTAAAGCTCTTTACAGAGGTCACTATACCAGTCTCAGTTCACCCCTGGCACTCCCAGGCTGGTCCTAACACCCCCCTAAACCCTAGGATGGTCTTTAGGGCTCCACGGGACCTTAGACGCCCCCTCTACCACTTACTGTCCCTTCCACGACGATCGGCTCCGCTCGGCGCCGTGTCGACGCCGTGAGGCGGCTCCGGATCGATGTCGCTGGGCGGCCTCGACTCGATGTCGCTGGGCGGTCTCGACTCGATGTCGCTGGGCGGCCTCGACTCGATGTCGCTGGGCGGTCTCGACTCGATGTCGCTGGGCGGTCTCGACTCGATGTCGCTGGGCGGTCTCGACTCGATGTCGCCGGGCGGTCTCGACTCGATGTCGCCTTCCGGCATCGCAGGGACACGGTCTCCCCGCTTCCGGGTGTCTCCGGAGTGCGATCTCCACTCCCGACCTCCGGCGCGCTTCACTTCAGTTTCCGGCGACTCCGATGGGCGGACTTCACTCCCCCGTCGACGCCTCACCTCGACCTCAGGTGACTCCCTACTCGACCTCCGGAGCCTCTCCACGACCTCCGTCAGCGCCCTCACTCGACCTCTGACGGCTCCGGGTACGACGTCTGCTTTCTGTCAGCGCCGCTTCTCTACCTCAGGCCCCAGGTCTCCAGGCTTCTCGACGTCAGGACTCCAGGAGGACACCACCGAACCGGTCAGAAGCTTGCTGTTCTTCCTCTTTAAGGCCTGTTCCAAATGTTCAGTTCCTTAAGATGGTTCTTCTGGTATTGGTCCCACACAGGGCTTTAGGCTGGGCTTGGTCAGTAGGGACTAGCATCAAGGGTGGGTTTCTGGACCCCACTCCAAGCACTGGTTTCCACCTCTGCTGCCTTACACCGACCTCCTTCTATCTCTGTCCTCTCTCCTCTCCAGTCAGATGCCAACTGCCACTCTGAGATGGCCTCCCAACATTCTAAACTGCCTCCCACTATCACAGGATTCTAGAATGTTCCAGGAGGTTCTAGAAACCTCCAGTGAGTTCTGGTTATGTCTCAGGTGACAATGGATGGCCACCATTTTGTGTCTCAGGCCCTCAGACAGAAGTTCCAGGGGTAGGGAAAATGGCTCCCTGACCCTGCATCAACACTAACAAGTCTGGTGGTTCCCAAAAAGGAAAAATTATAACAGGGTTTGAGGCAGAAGGGGGACAAAATAAATAATGATGAGGAGGGTCCACCCAAAGGGCTGACAGGTCTAACAACTGTCCTCTGATACTGCCTTACTGCTCAACCAAGCTATCACTTTAGAGAGTAAGGTTATATCTAATTTTAGCCTCTGCCAAACCTCTGGGGACTGTGGACTCTGTACACCCTGTACCTATTTAGGAACAGTATATACAGAGTCACTTTCTCACAGTTATTGATGATATTATGGTATGTTGACTAAAAAATATGTGATTTATCACACCTCAAGAATTTTAAAAAGGAGAGAGAACAAAAGAGGAAAGGGGAAAAATCGAAAAATTAGATGCCAAAGTATGATTGATATTTGAATACATGTGTGCTGGTTTGCGTTTGGGCAAAAAACAATATACCTTATGTAATGAAATGATTTAAAAAGGTCAATACAAAAAAACTCTGTGCTTGATGCACTGGCATAAACTTCACAAAATATTGCACTAGAAATGTATCTTGAATACATTCTTGAACTATTTACAAACATGGAATATAATGTATATAAAGTTATGGGAAATTGCACAGTGTGAGCTTACCCCCAAAACAAGCGCGTTGTGGAAAGGATTCAGCATGATACAGTGGATGCAGGCAGGACTGAGACATCACCATCTTAGGTCTAACATCAAGAAGGTTACTTGCGGATGAGCTGCTGCTTGAAGAGGAGGGTCTTCAGTTATTTCCTAATATGCAGGGGTGATGGAGGCTGCATATCACTTTGGGGATGGAATTTCATACCCTGAACCTAGGGAACTAAGAGAAGAATTGGGGGTCATGCAGAGTTTCGCAGAATAGGAGAACTATAATAAATGAGCGATTCTCCGACTCTGCCAAACTCTAAGTTGGCTACTT
The DNA here is from genome assembly GCF_964204655.1 of Triturus cristatus. Lineage (NCBI taxonomy): Eukaryota > Metazoa > Chordata > Amphibia > Caudata > Salamandridae > Triturus > Triturus cristatus. The sequence goes on from NC_140586.1 coordinate 724,259,163, forward strand.
TGGACTACCTTTCCCAACAAGCATCATACTTACCCAGGAGCCCATAGAGGGCGTGATGAAAATAAATAAAGGGAAAAATTGAAGTTAGTCCTTACTGCCATTACCACAGATGAAGCATATGAAGAAGGGCGTTAGGCCCGAAACACGATGGCAATGACATTCTGCCATGCACTGTCGTGTTTCAAAGCTTTTCTTTTGACTAATAAAGTTTGTTAGGAGTGCACCTCAAAGCGTGGACAGCTCATTTTTTTCAGATAATACGGTCAGTCCGACTGAGAGGTGAACCACCGCGAGCTCCACAGCGGGTCCTGTGGTATGTTTGTTTTTGCAACTGCGATATGGAACAACAAATGAAGCAGGAATTTTGTTCAGCTTTGGGCAGGCAGTGTGGGCTGAATTTTGAGAACTGTGCATTTGAGGAGTGTTGGTGGGCTCACAAGGATTTTTATTTGGGCTACCTTTCCCAACCAGCATCATACTTACCCAGGAGCCCACAGAGGGTGGGATGAAAATAAACAAGGGGATAAATTGAAGTGAATCCGTATTGTCATTTTCACAGATGCAGCCTATGAAGAAGGGCGTGAGGCCCGAAACACGTTGGCGATGACATTCTGTGTATTTGAGGAGTTTTGGTAGGCCCACAAGGATTTTTATTTGGGTTACCTTTCCCAACAAGCATTATACTTACGCAGGAGCCCACAGAGGGTGTGATGAAAATAAATAAGGGGATAAATTGAAGTGAGTACGTATTGCCATTTCCACAGATGCAGCCTATGAAGAAGGGCGTGAGGCTCGAAACGCGTTGGCGATGACATTCTGCTGTGCACTGTTCTGTTTTGAAGCTGTTCCTTTGGCTAATAAAGTTTGTTGAGAGTGCACCTCAAAGCCTGGACAGTTCATTTTTTTCAGATAATACGGTCAGTCCGACTGGGAGGTGCACCACCGCTAGATCCACAGCGGGTCCTGTGGTAAGTTTCTTTTTGCAAATGCGATATGGAATAACAAATGAAGCAGGAATTTTGTTCAACTTCGAGCAGGCAGTGTGGGCTGCATTTTGAGAACTGTGTATTTGAGGACTGTTGGTGAGCCCACAAGGGTTTTTTATTTGGAATACCTTTCCCAACAAGCATCATACTTACCCAGGAGCCCAACGAGTGTGTGATGAAAATAAATAAGGGGATAAATTGAAGTGAATCCGTATTGCCATTTCCACAGATGCAGTCTATGAAGAAGGGCGTGAGGCCAAAACGCGTTGGCAATGACATTCTGCCATGCACTGTTGTGTTTCAAAGCTGTTCCTTTGGCTAGTAAAGTTTGTTGAGAGTGCACCTCAAAGCATGGACAACTCATTTTTTTCATATATATATATATATATAAAAAAAACCTCCCCTGGTGTCCTCTGCTCTGCAAGGAGGGAGGTGTGTGGCATATGTGGCGCGCAGCTCATGGTGCGCAACAGAGTGACCCTTTCGTGAAGTGGTCTCGAGTTCATGGGCAACATGGAACTTTGTTTCGTTTTGAGCCGAGGGATCGGATGCTCGAGGCCCGCCATGCCCATCCACTGAAAACCATGAGACTGTCGTCATTGGGCGGCCCAGGATTGCTTGGGGAGATGCTTGGAATTTGCCATACGTCTTCTGTCTTGGCTACAGTGTGAACGGGCTGGTCGAACGTTGGGGAGCCGAGGCTGTTTGGCCCAGTATTTTCCACGAGTTCCACTGCTGCAACCGGGCATTTGCCATCACGCTGCATTGTGGGATCTGCAGTCTGGACATTGAACTGTGGAGACACTTTACCAGCAAAGAGGTTGCAGGTGAGCCCTTCATCACATGGTAGGAGGGGCCTATTTTAGAAACCTACCAGTGCACTCGCTACTGGAACTGAGGCATTTGAAGAAGGCGTCAAGCCGAAAGTGGTCAAGCCGTTTGTTCTACAATAAGCAGCTAAAACCCCTGGTGTCCTTTGCTCTCCTCTGCAAGGAGGGAGGTGTGTGGCACATATATATATATGTATATATATATATATATATATATATATATATATATATATATATATATATATATGTATATATATATATATATATATAAATATATATTCACAGAAAAAAACATAGGTTTCAGGTACGTTATAGTTAGGAATTACCATTTAAAAAACCTCAGAAAGTCACAGAAAAAACCATAGGTTTCAGGGGTGTTATAGTTAGCTGGACTTTTTACTTGTACAAAACCATTGAAATTCCCCCGTTATAGTTAGTTCAGCTAACTATAACTTGCGCGCCCGCAATGCACTGCTGATGACGTCACATATTACATCACTCATGACATGGTCAGTGACATCACTCATGACATCACTGATGACATCTCAAATGACATCACTGATGACGTTACAACAAACAAATGATGGACGGAATGCTGACAATGCAGACATTCTCCCCCAGTCAAGAGATCTGGGTTAAATCCATCGTTCTTTTGCCCACTACGCCACCCCAGTTTAGACATGGCCATATGCAAATCAGTCTTGACCCTGTGCCTCATGGGAACAGTCCAGCCCGAACTGCCAAGCCATGTCTTCCCTGGACCGGAATCAAGCATCCTAGGACCGGTATCTGGCTATCAGCCGTCATCAGCCAGGATAGCTTGACTCCAGTGGCGTAGTGAGCACGGGTCCCACGTCTGGGAATACCCATCCCACGTAGGGCGAAAAGCGTTACAACAAACAAATGATGGACGGAATGCTGACAATGCAGACATTCTCACCCAGTCAAGAGATCTGGGTTAAATCCATCGTTCTTTTGCCCACTACGCCACCCCAGTTTAGACATGGCCATATGCAAATCAGTCTTGACCCTGTGCCTCATGGGAACAGTCCAGCCCGAACTGCCAAGCCATGTCTTCCCTGGACCGGAATCAAGCATCCTAGGACCGGTTTCTGGCTATCAGCCGTCATCAGCCAGGATAGCTTGACTCCAGTGGCGTAGTGAGCACGGGTCCCACGTCTGTGAATACCCATCCCACTTAGGGCGAAAAGCGTTACAACAAACAAATGATGGACGGAATGCTGACAATGCAGACATTCTCCCCCAGTCAAGAGATCTGGGTTAAATCCATCGTTCTTTTGCCCACTACGCCACCCCAGTTTAGACATGGCCATATGCAAATCAGTCTTGACCCTGTGCCTCATGGGAACAGTCCAGCCCGAACTGCCAAGCCATGTCTTCCCTGGACCGGAATCAAGCATCCTAGGACCGGTTTCTGGCTATCAGCCGTCATCAGCCAGGATAGCTTGACTCCAATGGAGTAGTGAGCACGGGTCCCACGTCTGGGAATACCCATCCCACTTAGGGCGAAAAGCGTTACAACAAACAAATGATGGACGGAATGCTGACAATGCAGACATTCTCCCCCAGTCAAGAGATCTGGGTTAAATCCATCGTTCTTTTGCCCACTACGCCACCCCAGTTTAGACATGGCCATATGCAAATCAGTCTTGACCCTGTGCCTCATGGGAACAGTCCAGCCCGAACTGCCAAGCCATGTCTTCCCTGGACCGGAATCAAGCATCCTAGGACCGGTTTCTGGCTATCAGCCGTCATCAGCCAGGATAGCTTGACTCCAGTGGCGTAGTGAGCACGGGTCCCACGTCTGGGAATACCCATCCCACTTAGGGCGAAAAGCGTTACAACAAACAAATGATGGACGGAATGCTGACAATGCAGACATTCTCCCCCAGTCAAGAGATCTGGGTTAAATCCATTGTTCTTTTGCCCACAACGCCACCCCAGTTTAGACATGACCATATGCAAATCAGTCTTGACCCTGTGCCTCATGGGAACAGTCCAGCCCGAACTGCCAAGCCATGTCTTCCCTGGACCGGAATCAAGCATCCTAGGACCGGTTTCTGGCTATCAGCCGTCATCAGCCAGGATAGCTTGACTCCAGTGGCGTAGTGAGCACGGGTCCCACGTCTGGGAATACCCATCCCACTTAGGGCGAAAAGCGTTACAACAAACAAATGATGGACGGAATGCTGACAATGCAGACATTCTCCCCCAGTCAAGAGATCTGGGTTAAATCCATCGTTCTTTTGCCCACTACGCCACCCCAGTTTAGACATGGCCATATGCAAATCAGTCTTGACCCTGTGCCTCATGGGAACAGTCCAGCCCGAACTGCCAAGCCATGTCTTCCCTGGACCGGAATCAAGCATCCTAGGACCGGTTTCTGGCTATCAGCCGTCATCAGCCAGGATAGCTTGACTCCAGTGGCGTAGTGAGCACGGGTCCCACGTCTGGGAATACCCATCCCACTTAGGGCGAAAAGCGTTACAACAAACATCATCATCCAGTGAATGTGTGTTTTTTTGAAAATTAAATATGTTTTATATATGTATATCTCAAGGTCGATGGAAGAATAAATGGGTATATAAGTGTCTAAATGGATGATTTGTTTTTGAAAAATTTATTGTGTAACTGACTGATTAAGTGTATCATAGTGAATACATGGCTTAGTGAGTAATGTTTAAATATGTAAATATCTGTATCAGTCTCTCACTTTGTGTATAAGTGGCTGCATGGGTTGGTGAGTAGCTACATGAGTGTCTATATAGGTTATTAGTTGTTTTTTTGAGTATCAGTCTGAGTGTCTGCATGGTTCGGTGGGGGGTATTACGTAGTGCATAGGTGCATGAATGAGTGACTCACTGTTTGTATGTGTTGAAGACAGCATGTGTGCAGGACTGTATGGGTGAATGAGTGTGTGTATGGGTGTGTTAGTGAGTGAATGACTGTCTCAATAGTGTCTTTATGAGTAACTACATATGTTTTAAACTAGTATATGTGACTATTGGTGTATATAAGTGAGTATATGTGAGAGTGAGAGATTGAAAGAGTTCCTGTATGAATAAGTATGTGTTTCTATAAGTGATTGTTTAAAAGACTAAGTATGTGTAAGTTTCCGTAGAAGTAAGTGTGGTGGTGTGTGTATAACTGTATATGCAAGTAAATGTATGTTTGATTCTTTATTAGCATGAGTGACTATGTGTGTGAGTAACTCAATGGATGAGTGGCATTGTGTAACAGGATGTATAGGTGTATGAGTACATATGATGAGTGAGTACATGTATAAGTGACTGTATAGGACTGTTGGTGAATGAGAGGATGTATATGTGGATCTTAGAATTACTGAAGAGGTTGTTGTAACTGGTATTGGTATGTCCATTGTTTTGAAAATTTTAGTCTCTATTTTTGAATGTGTGTATCAAAGGTTATATTAGGGTGAGAGGAGGTCTGCCACTCTATCACAAGGATGATGTCATCAGTGATGTCATCAGTGATGTCATTTGAGATGTCATCAGTGATGTCATGAGTGATGTCACTGACCATGTCATGAGTGATGTAATATGTGACGTCATCAGCAGTGCATTGCGGGCGCGCGAGTTATAGTTAGCTGAACTAACTATAACGGGGGAATTTCAATGGTTTTGTACAAGTGAAAAGTCCAGCTAACTATAACACCCCTGAAACCTATGGTTTTTTCAGTGAATTTCTGAGGTTTTTTAAATGCTAATTCCTAACTATAACATGCCTGAAACCTATGATTTTTTCTGTGAATTTCAAAGGTTTTTTAAATGCTAATTTCTAACTATGCCTACAGAGATAGGACATGTGAAGAAAGAAGAAAAAATGCACAGAAAGAAAAAAAAGAAGTGCAGAAAGAAGCAACAGAAGTTCCTCAAAGACGAAGAAAAGTGCAGGAAGAAGGATAACGTGCAGAAAGATCAAAAAGAAGAGCAGAAAGAAGCCTTGTTGCAAAATCATCCTATACCCTCAACTTTTTCAGACGGATACTGGTGGTAACTGAGTCTGACTAACCAGTCCTAGAGCCAGTGCTATGTTAAAAGACACTTAGAATACAGTGAAAACACCTACATACACTAGGGAACATTATGCGTTGGGGTCCCCCTGTGATTAGCATGACCTCCTCTGTAAGCCCCTAGTATATAATAGGGCAGGGGGATTAAAACTACCTCTTAAAACAGGCCACTGGGCGTTTTTGCACACGTTAACTCAGGCCCCGTCCCCTCCCTTCACCACTGAGTAAACACGCCCTGTGTCCGTTTTTAGTTGGGAGATTAAGTTCATTTGAATCCTGAGGGTCCCTAGGGTCCAACTAGCCCACTAGGTACCTCCAGTAAGTGCCACAGAGCTGCGTTGCAGAGAGGTGTAAAAAGTGGCTCGGCCTGGACCACCTCTCTGCAATGCAGCTCAGTGGCGCTTACTGGAAGCACTTGGTGGGCTAGTTAGCCCCCAGGGGCCCTCAGTATTGAAGGGAAATTATATCCCCAATTTAAAACGTGCCATAGTACGTGTTTGCACACGTCACCTCAGGCCCCGTCCCCTCCCTTCACCACTGTGTAAACGCGCCCTGTGGCTGTTCTAAGTTGAGAGATTAAGTCCCCTTGAATTCTAAGGGTCCCTAGGGTCAAACTAGACCACTAGGTACCTCCAGTAAGCGCCACAGAGCTGCGTTGCAGAGAGGTGTAAAAAGGGGCTTGGCCTCAGAACACCTGTCTGCAGCGCAGCTCCCTGGCACATACAGGAGATGCCTGTTGGGGCAGTTGGCCCTCAGGGACCCTCAGTATTGAAGAGGAATTAATTCCCCAACTTACAACTCGCCAGGGGGTGCGTTTGCAGAGTGCTGCAAGGAGGGGGCGTGGCCTCCGGCACGATGCCAGTCTTTTATTTATTTTAATTTTTTACGAAGGGGGGCTGTGTGGTTCCCCTTCTTATTCTAATTTATTGGACCTGATGACCCCATCCCCCAGGGCCTGTCTCCTAATTATATTTTTTTGACCCCAATCCCCAGGGCCGGCCACTGTTTTTTATTATTTAAAAAAAATATATATTTATAGACACACCTAGGACATGCTGGACAAACCGTACGTACCTATCACCATGACGATTTGCGTGATATTCATTAAAAGGCGACTATGCATACAATGAATCCACGTGGAATGTATTTACACCACTAGTGAAGCTCTGACATGTCTGATGCCCTACCGTGCCTAATCCCGGTAGACAACCTTGTCGTTTATTTATACAAACATGGGTAGCTATTGACGGGCACATTTAATACACATGCACACCAAGCCATTCAAAGGGGATTCGACAAAAATTCAACCAATACTATGCAAGAAACCCCCCTCACGATTAATAAAACACACATCCACTGCCGTATGTGTAATACTTTTTATTTTACTCTCTGGAAAGGGGACGAACATCACTTGAGAGTCACAGCGCGCTCCTGGCTGAGCCCAATGCTGTGTTACACCCACCATTGCCTGCTGAGGGCCACACACCTCTGTGTTGTATTCCACTAGCTAGTGCATATGCTATGACACTCTCTGGCCCTTGTGCACTGTAACACCACCCCGTGAATATGTCATGCCACACTTGTCTTCGCACGGGTTATATTGCCCCATCTAACGTGCCTTCCTCGATGCCTATGTTATAACGCACAGTGCTATGCCATACATATTACAATCTGGGATCCATATCTTTGTCACAGTGTATATGCAACGTTACACTCCCCAGCACATATTTTATATTACAACTTTAGAGACTAGTTAGGTTACACAACACTGCCCTGTGCATATTACACTCCAAGGCTCATATCGCATAGCACGCGCTAGTGCCTGTGCTATCTCGCGCTCTCCAATGAATCTGTAATTGCGCACAATGTATTGCATATTATATTTCACGCCGGTTCATCTTATATCACACTTTTTGGTGCATAGTTTATACCATACACTATATCTAGTTTTCATTTTCAATCGTGCTCTCAGGACTATGTTCTATATAACACTGTGTTCACCTACCCTTTTCCCAGGCATTACATTTTGCGATAGGGGGTGGAGGGTCAGGGGGTGTTTCTGCCAAGTGAGCCCGAGTCACAGTCACAAACGTCCTCTTCTTCCTGAATAAAAGTGAGATTATGCTGCATAATTGTTCATATTTAAGTAGTTCGCACAGACACACATTTTAAAAACAATAAAGTTCCTAATACCCGCCTTCTCTAAACAGTTAGCTTGCTGCCCCATCCCCCTCCTCCCTATCCTCTGTTGTGTGAATCCATGGACTAGCCTCCTCCCTCCTGCCATGCATGGTCTGATGTGCTGCCACTGCCCTCAATTTAGTATGATGTACCAGTCCACTCCTCCTGCCCTTGATTGCCCAATTCTATGCCCCACCATTGACCTTCTGCTTCAACTCTGTGCTTAGCTTGCTGCCCCTATTCTCCTTCCCCCTGCCCTCCGATGTCTTTGTGCATGCCCTGCTCCACCCTTTTTGCCCACCATGTTCCATGGACCTGCCACTCCTATCTACTCTGAGTGTTCTGTTGAGCTGCCACTCCCCTCCCACCTGCCTAGCATTGTCAGATGACTGTAACCTGTCCCTGCCACCTCCACCCTGCCTGTCCACATGCCATGCCCCTATCCTCTTCCTCCTGTCCTACATGGTCCATTGTACTGCCACACCCTTCTGCCCTCCCTGGTCTGTTGTGCAGCAACTGCTCCTCCTGCCTGCCCCGTGCGGTCTGTTGTGAGGCCCCTTCCCCTGAACTTTCTTGTCTGTGCACAGGTCCTGACCCTCCCTTCTATCCTCCATCGTCCTTTGTGCATGCCCCTGCACCCTCCTTCTTGCCCATCATAGCCATTGTGCTGTCACTAACCCTCCCACTTGCCATACATGGTCTTCTGTGCTGCCATGGCCCCTCCCACCTTCCCTGTGTGGTCAGTTAGCTGCCCCTGACCCCCTCCCACCTTCCCTCCATGGTCTGTGTGTATGCCATCACAGTCTCAGTGTTGCTCTTCATGGTGTGTCTTGCTTCTAGTGCCCATCCCGCCTGACCTCCATGGCTATCTTGCTTCTGCTGCCCTGCCCCCTTGCCCCCAGCCTTCTGTTTACATGTGCAGACCCCTACTCCCTCCCTCCTGGCTTGTCTGTTCCATTGTAATGCCCCTGATCCGTCCCTCCTGCCCTTTATGGTCTGTTATGCTGCAGCTTTCTCTCCTGTCTGTCCATTATGGTCAGCTAGCTACCATTGCCTCTTTCCTCTCTGTTCTCTGTTGTCCATGTGCATGGTCCTGTCCCCTCCCTCTTGCTTTCTATGGATTGTTGTGCTGCACTCCCATCCCGCATGCCCTGTGTGGTGTATTGTGCTGCTGCAAACCCGGATGCCTGCCCTGCAGGGTCAGTTTGGTGCACCTCTCCATGTCCCTCCTGTCCTCTGTTATCCAAGTCCATGTCCCTACCCCATTTCCTTCCATGATCCAATGTACCATACTTGCGAACATTTTGAACTTGGTAAGAGGGAGATTTTGAAAAAAAACTGGGGTATTGATTTTCCCCTTTGAGTTACATTGAAAAAGAGGAGATTGTAGACAGGAGCCAGATCAAATAAAGCCCATTTGAGCTTAAAAACATTGGACGTTTCCTGGCTGAATCGGGTCTGTTGGCATGTATGGTTGTACTACCATTGCCTCTTCCTTCTGCCCACAATGGTCTATTACATTGCCACAGTCTCTCTTGCAAGTCCTGTATTGTTGGTTTGTTGCCCCTGCCCCCCTTTCCACTGCCCTCCATAGTCTGTTGTGCTGCCACGGCCCTTCCTGCCTGCTCAGTGTGGTTAAATTGCTGCCTTTGCACCCTCCTACCTGCCTTCAATTTTCAGAGTCCGTGCCCCTGGCCTCTGCCTCTCAACAGTATCCTAATGAACAACTAGATTGATAACATTCTATATTTATTACAAAAGTGTGGAACGCCTGACGTCATCTTGATGTAATCAAAACTGTAATACCTAGAGCATTTCCTTTAGAAATTACATATATGAGAGGGTCTTATTGGCATCAAAATTATGGTTAGTGCTCTAAAAGACTAAAATAAGGACATATTTTCTGAGTTTTCAAATAGCGACAAAGCACTTTTAAATTATTTGTTATCTTTATGTTTTTTTATCCAGTTGACCACTTGATTAAATGTTGCACTTAGGGGAGAGGATGTGGTGTTACTTCCAGAACTGCAGACTTTGCAACTGGGGAACCAGGTTGGAGTTTCTGCTTCAGCTCGACATTCTGTGATTCTGGTCAAATCACTTAGTCTCCCCATGTCTACAACCAAAATGAATTTGTTCTTGTGTGATGTAACCAATGCTCATGTAAAGCACTCCGATACCTGACAAGTCTGCACTATATAGCACTGCAAAAACACAAAATAATAAGTGTTTTGCACACTTCTGTCATTGGGCTATATTTGGGCTACATCTGGGTGATTTTGGGCTACATTTGGGCTCTTTTGTCTCCGGTGGCCATCTTGGGAGATTTATTTGTTATGAAGTTTCCTAATTTCCTCATGTACTGCAGTCTCCTCAGTAGGAAATGCTTTCAGTTTTTTACTTTGATTCCGTCATGAAGGTATTCAGATATGTCATACATTTGCCATAAATTCTGAATGTTAGCACTCTAGTTGCTCATTAGATCACTGTAGTATAACTACTGTTCACCATGGAAGTCTGCTCCTGGTATTAAAAGTGCATGTTTCAGTCTGCATGTCAGAATTTTTTAATGAAATAGAAGAGGATTTGAGAAGTCACTCAAAATGTACCCTCATTTTCTTTCTTCAGCATTAATCATAATTTCTATGGCAAAATGAACCCCCTCATTGTGTTCCTTTTTAAATTAAATGTTTTAAGTGTTACCAGTTTATTCCAATCAAGATGGCTTCAGGTGTGCCATACTTGTGTCATAATGAAGACAGTAAGCGCTCTAGTTGTTTTTAAGAACACTCTGGGACATTCTGTCATTGGGCTATCCTTGGGCTACATCTGGGTGATATTTGGGCTACATTTGGGCTCTTTTGTCTCTGGTGGCCATCTTGGGAGACTTATTTGTTATGAAGTTTCCTAATCTCCTCATTTACTGCAGTCTCCTCAGTAGGAAATACTTTCAGTTTTTTACTTTGATTCCATCAAGAAGGCATTCAGATGTGTCACAAATTTGCCATAAATTCAGTATGTTAGCACTATTTTTGCTCATTAGATCACTGTAGTAAAGCTACTGCTCACCAGGGAAAACTGCTGCTGGTATTGAAAGTGCATGTTTCAGTCTGCATGTCAGAATTTTTTAATGAAATAGAAGAGGATTTGAGAAGTCACTCAAAATGTGCCCTAATGTTTCTTTCTGCAGCACTAATCATACTTTTTATGGAAAAATGAACCCCCTCATTTTGTTCCTTTTTAAATTAAATGTTTTAAGAGTTACCACTTTAATCCAAGCAAGATGGCTTCAGGTGTGCCATATGTTTATCATAAGTAGGACTGTTAGCGCTCTAGTTGTTCTTTGGAACACTCTGGGAAGCTGCAGTAGAACACCAAGGAATCGACTGACAGTCTCTGCCCTTGTTGGATGTACATGTTTTTCTGAGAATGTCAGACTTCATTCTCACATGACTGAGAAAGATAATGTGAATTTACAGAAAATAAGCTCTCAGTTTAGCTTATAGATCACCTTCCAAACCTCTGTGGGAAAAGCATGAGAAAATATTTTTCTCTCAATCATGATATCCCAGCAGAAGGCTTTTTCACATGGTGAAATCACCTTAGAACGTACCACAATTCCTAAAATGAGTATGGTACCATCAACAAATGATTTATAATGTAACTAAAGTCTTAAAACCGTCTATTAACTGCAATGCTTTTTAATGAGGTGCTATCATGTATATTGGTCGCAAGATGGCTGCCAACACTTCTTGGATGAAGTGCTGACAGCCAATCAGATCTCAGGATGAGATGTGTGGTTAGGCTCCGCCCACATATATATATGATTTTACTTTTCTCAGGGACTACTGAACAGAGTGACACCAGACCTGCAAAAGGCACTTCCCTGACCTGAGGACTACCTCTCTGCCAAATTTCAAGTAATTCTGTTCAGCCGTTCGGGCTGTACCTTGGACTAAAGGTCCCTATGGAAAATTGCATGGGAAAAATGCGTTTTGGGACCCCCCTTTTTTCTCAGCCCCCGCTTGACGAATCCCCCCGAGACTTTCAGGGTAGGAGCGTAGCGGAGCGGAACGTAGCGGAGCGGAGCGCCGCACCTATTTTGAAGATTTCGCGAGGATTCGTCAACCGGCGCCAAAGTTATTCCAAATAGAATGTTGCGGATTTCCTATGGAAACACGGTCCTAACTATAACTATCTACTGGCGACCGCCAGTAGATAATATATATATATATATATATATATATCCATTCAAACAGTTGCCTGCAGAGAGAAGGCCCACACAGGTAAGTAGGTTTACGCTTGTTTATTCGTTGGAAGGAACACATTCCCCAAAGCATTCGCTGTGTCTCGCTGCAGTAAAAGCCTCGCCCAACGCGTTTCGTGAAAACACTTCATCAGGGGCATCACGGAAAACAAAGTCACAGCGTGGTTCATTGCACCAATTTTAAATGTCCTAGTCCCCGCCTCAGTGGGCGTAGCTACTCACATAGCCTTCTGGATCTTGTGGTGCAATGCGTTTTCCTTCAGTGAGGCGCCGTGTACTTTCTCTTAAAAAGTGGTGAAAAATAAATCCCAAGTGGGTTGCGGTAGTCCACAACGATGTAGGAGATGTCATCACATCCTCTCAACAGCATACCTGTCTTGCACACCACAGCGTCGGTTGGCGCTATAGTAAGACTGCACAAAAGCGCAGCGGTGCCTTCTCGCGGCTCAGGCTGGGCCGCTAATATCCATTCAAACAGTTGCCTGCAGAGAGAAGGCCCACACAGGTAAGTAGGTTTACGCTTGTTTATTCGTTGGAAGGAACACATTCCCCAAAGCATTCGCAGTGTCTCGCTGCAGTAAAAGCCTCGCCCAACGCGTTTCGTGAAAACACTTCATCAGGGGCATCACGGGAAACAAAGTCACAGCGTGGTTCATTGCACCAATTTTAAATGTCCTAGTCCCCGCCTCAGTGGGCGTAGCTACTCACATAGCCTTCTGGATCTTGTGGTGCAATGCGTTTTCCTTCAGTGAGGCGCCGTGTACTTTCTCTTAAACAGTGGTGAAAAATAAATCCCAAGTGGGTTGCGGTAGTCCACAACGATGTAGGAGATGTCATCACATCCTCTCAACAGCATACCTGTCTTGCACACCACAGCGTCGGTTGGCGCTATAGTAAGACTGCACAAAAGCGCAGCGGTGCCTTCTCGCGGCTCAGGCTGGGTCGCTAATATCCATTCAAACAGTTGCCTGCAGAGAGAAGGCCCACACAGATAAGTAGGTTTACGCTTGTTTATTCGTTGGAAGGAACACATTCCCCAAAGCATTCGCTGTGTCTCGCTGCAGTAAAAGCCTCGCCCAACGCGTTTCGTGAAAACACTTCATCAGGGGCATCACGGGAAACAAAGTCACAGCGTGGTTCATTGCACCAATTTTAAATGTCCTAGTCCCCGCCTCAGTGGGCGTAGCTACTCACATAGCCTTCTGGATCTTGTGGTGCAATGCGTTTTCCTTCAGTGAGGCGCCGTGTACTTTCTCTTAAACAGTGGTGAAAAATAAATCCCAAGTGGGTGGCGGTAGTCCACAACGATGTAGGAGATGTCATCACATCCTCTCAACAGCATACCTGTCTTGCACACCACAGCGTCGGTTGGCGCTATAGTAAGACTGCACAAAAGCGCAGCGGTGCCTTCTCGCGGCTCAGGCTGGGCCGCTAATATCCATTCAAACAGTTGCCTGCAGAGAGAAGGCCCACACAGGTAAGTAGGTTTACGCTTGTTTATTCGTTGGAAGGAACACATTCCCCAAAGCATTCGCTGTGTCTCGCTGCAGTAAAAGCCTCGCCCAACGCGTTTCGTGAAAACACTTCATCAGGGGCATCACGGGAAACAAAGTCACAGCGTGGTTCATTGCACCAATTTTAAATGTCCTAGTCCCCGCCTCAGTGGGCGTAGCTACTCACATAGCCTTCTGGATCTTGTGGTCCAATGCGTTTTCCTTCAGTGAGGCGCCGTGTACTTTCTCTTAAACAGTGGTGAAAAATAAATCCCAAGTGGGTTGCGGTAGTCCACAACGATGTAGGAGATGTCATCACATCCTCTCAACAGCATACCTGTCTTGCACACCACAGCGTCGGTTGGCGCTATAGTAAGACTGCACAAAAGCGCAGCGGTGCCTTCTCGCGGCTCAGGCTGGGCCGCTAATATCCATTCAAACAGTTGCCTGCAGAGAGAAGGCCCACACAGGTAAGTAGGTTTACGCTTGTTTATTCGTTGGAAGGAACACATTCCCCAAAGCATTCGCTGTGTCTCGCTGCAGTAAAAGCCTCGCCCAACGCGTTTCGTGAAAACACTTCATCAGGGGCATCACGGGAAACAAAGTCACAGCGTGGTTCATTGCACCAATTTTAAATGTCCTAGTCCCCGCCTGTACTGCTTGATTTTCCCGGCCCTATTGTGTTGACGGGTGATTTTTTTGTGACTTCAGTCTCTTACCATCCAAGTCTAAGGGTTAGAGTAGTGAATGGAGCCTATTTACTAGGCACTTCGACATGATCCTGTGTTCTTCCCCATAGATCAGGGCTTGCACACATATCCTAGGGGATAGATTCGTTAGTATTAGGGATAACCTGTCCTGTAGTGAGGGTATTTCATGGAGCCGTGCTGAATTCAGGCCTGGTAGGCCTCAAACGGGAGAGACTCCATCTTTCTTTCTGCTCCGGCAGCTTGAGATGCTTCTAGGTTAAGGGTGATGTTTTAGTTATGAGGTGTTATTCGCTTGGAGAGAACCGGTTCAGGCCAGCCCTTATCGAAGGATTGTATTTTTCTTCATGCCGAAGACACTACATCAGGCCGGCCGGCTGGGAACGTGTCCTTGGTACGGGGAGGTACAAGAATTTGGTGGGCTGCAGGTTACGGGCCGGAATTTTCCATGAGGAAATGCACCTCTATATTAGTAAAAGTCTGAGGCAGATACGGTGCACTTACTTCAGCCCGTAGGCGGCATCTAGCCGTTAGCAGTAAAGCTACTACTTATTCCAGGGAAGATAGACGACAAACTGGAAGGCAGAATAACCAGAGAGGAGAGAGTAGCCGATGAGCTGGTGAGACCTTGCTCACATGGATGGTGCGCCTTTATGAACTGGGCGCTGCGGGCATTATGTTAGATAATGGCGATTGTTTGAAGTTTTGTTCCTTAAGTTCGGATTCTACTGTACAGGATCATTTTCGTAACTATAATGGTGGTGGTCAAATTTCTTTACTTCAATTGGCGACTGAGGGTTGTAATCAAAAGTATCCTACTGAGTCTGATTGGCCTGTGAATGACAAACCGTGGTATACTTTGCGCGACGCTGCACAACGTCTCAAAGAGGAGGTGATGAAAACGGCAATTTTTCTAAATACTGCCGACAGGTTGCTTGATGGTTTCTTGACATCTTCTGTGCGGAATCGCATCATTCGTTCTTCCCCTGTTGCCTATAAGCAGGTCATGATGACTTTATTGATTAATCAGACTGGTAACGTGTTATCTACGGTACTGGAATCGGTACGCCAACTCGGTGAGTTGGGTGACTGGTTTAAACCTGAACGTCAGTCCCGGCCTGACACTCGTACTCCTGGTGACAATAAACTTACTAGACGTGATATCTTTTCTGGTCTTCTGGCCGATGGTGTGCGGAGGGAGGACATTGACGGTGAGACTACTGCTCGTTTGTGGGAGTTGTTTCGCAAACGTGGCTTGGATCGGAAGGAGGGTGCCCGGCGTGTTCGGACGACTGAGTGTGATCGTGGTAGTTCTGACGGTAGCGGTGATGACGACCGCCGTGGGCGCTCTGTTCGTCGTGATGATCGACGTTATGTACGTGATATGTTCCCCCGTCGTGAGAGAGAAAGAGAGGGAGAGGAGGAAAGAGAAAGGGGGAGACATGATTATGTTTACAGCAGACGTAGAGATGATAGGGATCAATCCCCTGAGTTGAGGAGGAGAGAGGATCGCCATAGTTTGGCCGATCGAAACCAGCAGTGCAATGCAGAAGACACAAATCCATTTCGTACTGGGAATGGATATGAACAGGAGGCACCGATACCTAAGAAACGTGAGAGTCTTTATCCTGATTTATCCTGGTACACAGAATGCAGTAAGCATGACTAGGAAATAGGTCAAGCTCCTGTACACAGATGGGCTCACAGAGATAATAGACCCTATGTAGATATTGATATTTATTGGAGACATCGTAATATCCAGAGGGCCCGAGCATTGGTAGATACAGGAGCGGAGGCCACTCTTATTCATGGAAAATCAAAGAAGTTTACAGGTCAGCCTTTTACAATTACCGGATTGGGTGGAAAGGAAACTCCTGCCGTTCAAACTTTACTTGAAATGAGAATAGGTAGAATCCCTAGAAAAGAATACTCTGTACTAGTGGTACCACTCTTAGAATTCATAATTGGAATTGATATTTTGAAAGGAATGACTTTGCATTTAGATGATGGATGTTACCAATTTGGAACTACGCATTATATATCGTCCAGGCCTAGGGGTTGGTCGTTTAAGAATGCCCCCCATAAAAGTTCCTCAGGCGACAAAAGTGGTTTGTCGGAAGCAGTATCGTATTCCAGGTGGTCATGAGGAGATTAGTACCACTATTCAGGAGTTGGTGGATGCAGGTGTTATAACCCCAGTTACTTCTGCTTGGAATAATCCTGTTTGGCCTGTACGTAAGAGTGATAATTCTTGGCGTATGACTGTTGATTATCGAGAATTGAACAAACACACACCCTCGTTGACCGTTGCAGTACCGGATGTCATTACTCTAATTGAAAGAATCCAAAAACATCCAGGTACATGGTATGCGTCCATTGATATTGCTAATGCTTTCTTTTCAATTCCGATTGCCCCTGAGTGTCAGGAACAGTTCAGTTTTACATGGAATGGGCGTCAGATGACGTTTAGAAGTCTTCCTCAGGGCTATGTGCATAGTCCTACGATATGTCACCGGCTGGTGGCAGAGCATTTGGCTGAGGTACCGGTTCATCCACAAATTCAGATGTGTCACTATATTGATGATGTTTTGATCCAAGGCGAAACACAAGAGGAAGTTCAGACCCAATTGGACAGAGTCATTGAGTGCCTGCGTGAGAAAGGTTGGGAAATCAACCCGGATAAATTACAAGGTCCGTCCCAGGCTGTAAAATTTTTGGGTATTAATTGGCATGAAGGGCACCGTGAAGTGATCCCTCAGGTTAAACAGAAAATCCTTGATTTTGCAGTTCCGAGGAATAGGAAAGAAGCCCAAAGCTTCATTGGTTTGTTTGGTTTTTGACGTCAACATATTCCTCATTTGAGTCAAATATTGGCCCCCTTGTACCGTGTCACTCGTAAAAAGAATGCATTTGAATGGGATAAACCACAGCAAGATGCGTTCAACCTAGCAAAAGAGGCAATTCAGCATGCTTTGGATTTATGGCCCGTACGTGATGGTGAGGTGGATTTGAATGTGTCTGTACAGGGCCTTTATGCGAATTGGAGTTTGTGGCAGAAGCAAGGCAGGAGTAGAGTGCCGTTGGGTTTCTGGACCAAAAAGTTACCTGATGCTGGTGAGCGTTATACACCTTTTGAGAAACAGTTACTTGCATGCTATTGGGCTCTGGTGGATACCGAGCAACTGACTTTGGGACATGATATAGTTTTACGACCTGAAATTCCTATCATGCAGTGGGTTATGAGTTCGCCGAAAATTCACCGAATTGGACATGCTCAAGAGGCGAGTGTGATTAAATGGAAATGGTATATACAAGACAGGGCACGTGTGGGACAAAAAGGAGTTGCATCCTTACATGAGCAGGTGGCGCGAGCGCCATCGACTGAGACTGAGAGTGAATGTTCCGTACCTTTAGTACAGGAGTCTCCTGTCAAGTGGGGTAGACCTTTTGATGATTTGTCCGCAGAGGACAGAAACCATGTCTGGTTTACGGATGGTTCAGCAAGGTTCATAGGGACGAAACGGCACTGGAAAGCGGTGTCCTATAATCCGATCACACAAAAACTGCTGAGCACAACTGGTGAAGGTAAGAGCAGTCAATTTGCCGAACTTTATGCTGTTTATCAAGTTCTGAAACAGGAGTTGCCTGGCACATGTCATATTTTCACTGATTCTTGGTCTACTGCCAATGGACTGGCGGTTTGGTTACCGACTTGGCATTCCCATAATTGGACACTGCATTCAAAAGAATTGTGGGGAAAAGAATTATGGCAGGAGATTTGGGAGATGCTCCCACAGAGTACTGTTACAATCTTCCATGTGGATGCTCACACCCCGATAGATTCTCTTGACAAATTTTTTCATAACATTGCAGATGAGAAATCTAAAATTGCTGAGGCAGTGGTGGACAGGCAAGATTCTGATATTGCGGGATTGGCGAAATGGGCCCACCAGAAGGCAGGACATTTTGGAGAGAAAGCCACTAGCAGGTGGGCTGCTGATCGAGGAATTTATATTCCCCTAGATTTAATCAAAAATGTTATTTTACATTGTCCCATTTGTCAGCATATCAGACAGCGCAAAGTGCCCCAAATTGTTAAAGGTCATTTACATCGCGGGAAACTGCCCGCTCAAATTTGGCAGATTGATTACATCGGTCCACTTCCCATGAGTAGGAATTGTCAATATGTTTGCACTATTGTTGATACATACAGTGGCCTGTTGGTAGCCCTTCCCTGTAAGCAAGCTACCCAATTGAATACCATTAAAACATTGGAATTGATTATGATGTATTATGGTGTGCCATTCCAAATTCAATCTGATAATGCATCCCATTTTCGTGGAAGATTGGTACAGGAATTCTGTGTGGAAAACAATATTGACTGGGTATTTCATATACCTTATTATCCACAGGCCTCGGGTCTTGTGGAGAGATTGAATGGTCTGCTGAAGGAGCAACTGCGTAAATTGACAGATGACAAGTATAAGAATTGGCGAGACTTTTTGTCCCAAGCGCTATTAATTTTGAATAATCGTCCTTTTCTAAATGCTGAATCTCCACTTATGCGTTTGTTTCCTCCGAATGTTAATGCTCAGCCAAATGAAATCAGAGAGACTGTGATGTACTGGGAAATTACTCCCGGAGCTTTGGCTCCATGTAGAGCGACCCCAGGGTCGGCAGGTTTAGACTTGCATGCCATGGATGACACCGTTATAAAAGGTAAAGATCGGGTCATCATCGCGACCGGTGTTGGTGTTCATATACCACCCGGGAATTTTGGATTAATCGCCCCTAGATCGGGGCTGGCTGTAAAAGGCATTCAAGTGCTTGGAGGGATCATTGACAGTGATTATCAGGGAGAGATTAAGGTGCTCCTGCTGAATAGCAGTGAGGCTGACTTACTGATACATCAAACTGACCGAGTGGCTCAATTACTCATAATGCCTGTCTTCAGCGGTGAGATGGTAAAAGGCACTGCCCCAACTTTGCTAACTGTACGAGGCCAGAAAGGTTTTGGCTCCACAGACAATCCTGGGGCCAGGGTTTGGGTGCAGTCGCCTAAGAATCCCCCTGAACATGCAGAGGTCATCGCCACCGGTCATGACAATACCATTTTAGTTATGAGACCAGGGAAAGATAGCTGGGAAACGGTCCCGGCTGACAAATGTTACTTACGAGAATGAATAATGCCTGTATTTGATTCTCTTTCAGATCATTCTTTGGACTGTTGCTGCAGGATGTGTCGGCGTCGGACTATTTTCGGGTTGGTTCGACGAGAGAGGAGGGATCCCGTCAACCCGGGATGATTTACGCACCCGGGTTTCGCGCTCCTTCGCTGCGTGGGATTCGTCATCGAACTTTTGGACCTCACTGGCGAAAAGGGTGACTGATGCCCCTCACTTCTGTTTGACGCCGATGAGATCTGTACACGACATCTTGGCGACCTGCCTGGTTGCTGTCCCTGCTTCACTAGAAACTTTGATTCATATTTTCAACATTTCAAAGGCTCGCCCCAATGTTCTTCTGGGCGATTTTGCCACCCATGCGTATTGCCCCTTATGTACTGAACTACCAGACCAGATACCCCCCATCCAGTCCCAAATAGTTACCTATAATATCACACAAGGAGATTTATGTTTTTTCCTTACGTGTCTGAATGTCTGCGTCTAAAATTGAAAGGTGCTACCTCCTTTACCCTGCATGAGCGAACTTTGTGCTTTCAAAGGACACCGAAAACATGTGCTTCTGTCCAAAACGATATGACTTGCAAGAGTTTGGTAGTTACCCCCAGTCATTATCGCACGATGTTACTACCTGCTGGATGGCTTTTCTCATGTGGTAATACTTCCTGGCCATATGTCCCCGCAAATATTTCTGGAGGCCCTTGTGCCATTACGAGACTCAGTTTACTGATGTTCTCGTCACATCCGAATGCCAATTCTCGTGTGATTCGAGATACAGTGATGTTACAGGAGGATTGTGACTCGTCTTTGCATTTATATTCCAAGTCTGAATACCTTAGCCTGGCTATTTCAATTATTGGTGTTCCTGCTTTGGCGGTTTATAATGCCAAATCTATTGGGAAAATGGCCTGCTGGATGGTAAAATCCATTAATCATACTTCTACAGTCCTGTCTGACATGCTGTTAGACGCCCAGGGTGAACGCAGAGCCATCTTGCAAAATCGAGCGGCCATTGATTATCTTTTGCTTAAACATGGACACGATTGTTCTGATTTCGAGGGTCTTTGTTGTTTTAACTTGTCTGATCATACACAATCCATTCGCGCTCACATTGACAAGCTACATGACTTGACAGAAGAAGTTAGAAAACACATTGACCAGGGCTGGTTTGACTGGCTCTTTAATTGGTTACCTGATTTATATCTGTTACGTCAAATATTAGGA